>NC_064633.1:79521248-79821248 GCF_023864275.1 Schistocerca cancellata | reverse complement strand
GAGGCTGCAGAACCGCGCCCTCAGGAAGGCACTGCGTTTACCTCTTGGATTCCCCATTGACGACTTGCATGCCGCTGCTGAAATCCCACTCCTGAGAGAGCGTTTTCAAGACCTGGCAGGGGCCTTCTATGAAGGTTCTTCCAGGTCGGGAAATTCCCTCATCCACTCCCTAGGTCGGTATGACATGACCCGCGATAAACACAATCACCCCATGACGATCTTCAACGACTAAGTTGAAGAGAAAATCCCAATATCCATTCCCAAATCCTGCTCCTACCCAAATTACTACAACTGTCTCGCCAAACCTCAGGCAAGTACCAGACACACACAGAACAATCATCACATCTCACAGACACCAAAAAGTACAGAAATAATCACACTCACAAGTACACAGGGGAGTAAAAGCCGAAAGGCTACAAACTCCCCCTCACACTTCCCCAAAGAGGGGAAAGTAATGATGAGAGCAGCAGCTCTTCCAAGCCTTTTGTCGTCTCCGATGAAACTACAATGCCTGCTTTCTGTTCAAGTTGTAAATAACCATTCGCGCCCTTTATTTTATCCTCGCTACCTTCGGAACTTGAGAGTATTCCAATCAATATTGTCAAAATATTTGTCTAAATCTACGAATGCTATACGCTTAGGTTTGCCGTTCTTCACTCTGTCTCCAGAGACGAGTCGTAAAGCCAGTATTGCCCCGCGCGTTTCTACATGTCTCTGTAACATAAATTGATTTTACCCGAGGTCGGCTTTTACCAGTTTCGATACTGTACTTCTTAGGCGATAATTATAGGGGGCAATCAAATGAAAATGAGACAGATGGAAAAAAATATGTCAACTGTTTATTATTTTTTAATTAATCGCCATAGGAGTTAATATATTTATCGCAATGTGAGACAAAATGGTCAATACATTCACGGAAAATGCCTGCAGTTGCCTATGGAATCACGATTGTATGCAGGCGTGCACCTCTTGCGCGAAGTAAATCGACGGCCACCAATGTCTTTCTTCAGTGCTTGGGGACAGATTGGGATTGTATGGAGGGTGTGTGAAGGCTACACAGCGAAACTTCTGTGAAGGCTACACAGCGAAACTTCTGCAGCGTAGTCGAAACAACTCGGGCAACATGTGAGCCCAACCACACGTTGCCAGAAGTGTTGCTGTGGAGTCCTCACACATCCTCCACTCAGTCCCGATCTCTCCCTACGCGATTTCCACATTTCTGAAGCACTGGAGGATGACATTCGTGGCCGTAGATTTGGTTCGGACAAAGGGGCGCACGCCTGTGTACTATCACAGTTCCGTAGACAATCACAATTTCAAGACACTGACCGTCTTGCCTGGCAGTGGAATACATGTATTAACAGTTACTGCGATTACTTTTGAAATAATAAACAGTTTACTTACATTTTTTCCGTCTGTCTCGTTTTCGTGTGTTTGCCCCGTATCTAAAAGCGTCGAAATTTGAAGACGCCGACACAGGATTGAAGGCCGGCTGCTGTGATAGGTCTGTAACAGGCGATCACGTAGACTCTTTGTTCATTTGTAACGAATGTCCTAGGTTCTCCTCTCGGCGCAGAGGAGAGCGGCGGGCAGGGAGTTAATGAGGAGCGGCCCGCGTGATTGCGGCGCCTTTGTGCGGCGCCGCGTGTGGCGGGCGGCCGACGCCCCGCAGCCCCGCAGCCTCGCAGCGCCGCCCTCCCTCCCTCCCTCCCTCCCTCCCTCCCTCCACCCTCCCGCGGGGAGCACGATGCCTAGCAGGAGCCGCGGTCGCGCCACGAGCTGACCGCCGTCGCAGGGGCGAGGGGGCCACGTCGTAACGGCAAACCGTCAGTCGCCAACGTCGGTATTAGGTCGATACGTAAGTTCGTAGCCTTTTCCCATTAGTTTCTATTAACGCAACAGGTACACAAAAGAGAGATATCAGACATCAAAAACATATTCTCCTTCACAATTTACAACTGTCAGCCAACGCTGGGGCAACGTTTCGATTCAGTGACCGTACAAACCACCTGGTTCTGAGGCGAAGAACTCGTCGATCAATGTCCGGAACACATTTTCATTCGGAAAGGAAGTTCCTCGAAGGTTGTTCGACAGAGAGTCGAAAAGGTGAAAATTTGAGGGCGCAAGATTAAGTGAGTAAAGTGGCCGAGTAATGACTTCCCAGCCAAATTCGTGTGCAGTATTTTTTGTTAGTTTAGCAGAATGCGTGCGAGCATAATCGTCGAGTACCGTCGCTTCAGACAGTCTCCCTAGTCGTTGTTCTTCTACTTCATCTGCGAGACGTTCAGCTACTGACAATAAACGTCAGCAGTGATGGTACACCACGTGGAGGCAATTCTTAGTACCCCACACGGTCGCTGTTTCACCAGATGTATAACATTTCCTTTTGTCGATGCGTGCAGGTCTTAGTACGAGGAATTGCTGCTTCGTTTGGGCTCAACCATTTCTCTGTTTTTCCCGTGTCAGCATAAAGACACCACTTCTCGTCACCAGTAATGAAACAGGATGGGAATGATCGCTGTTGTCCACGAGCCAGTTGATGACGAGCAAACAGACGTGCGTAGATGGCCACTTGCTGATGTTTCTCATTTTAACATTGAGCATGCGGCACCATACACCCGACTTTTGAACCTCCCCACTTTATGCAAATGTCGCGCGATCGTGGAATAATCACAGTTCATCGCATTTGTCAGTTCTGGAATACAATGACGTGGATCATTGTGAATTAATGGGTTCAGACGAGTTTTATCAAACTTCCAAGGTCTTCCCGAACGTGGAGAGCCAAAACGGTCCTCCTTAAAACGAAACCTGCGTCGTACTCTGGTATAACAAGGCCTTTCGGTCCACCGAGGTTCGTAAGAAGCAATTATATTTATTTGGCGATACAAATATTGGCAAGTCAACTTTAGTGGGAAGGTGTTGTCTAAGAAGCAGCACGTATATTTGCCATTTTGTTCCGAATTCGGATTTGGTGGTTACGACAGTCGTATTCACAAAGTAATTGTCTTTGAAGAATTTGAGTGGTGCGGATGGCGTCAGCATGCATCTGTTATGTAGCCGCGCTCTGCCCAGCGGCATTAGCCCCACAAACGGCGCTAATCTTTCTGCTTGCCTCCGTTGCTGTCAACTGTCTATTGAACTCAAACACAAAAATATGTCGGAAATGTACACATTGCTCCACTTGGCACTCCATTTCCGCCGGCTGCTGTGGCCGATCGGTTCTAGGCGCTACAGTCTGGAACCGCGCGACCGCTACGGTCGCAGGTTCGAATCTTGCCTCGGGCGTGTATGTGTGTGATGTCCTTAGGTTAGTTAGGTTTAAGTAGTTCTAAGTTCTAGGGGACTGATGACCTCAGATGTTAAGTCCCATAGTGCTCAGAGCCATTTTTGGACTCCATTTCCTAGAGTCCACAGCTCCACTATCTCCAAATGACAATATGCAAACTTAAACAGCAACACTGAACTGCGGATAAAAAATTAAACTCGATAAATAAACCCATAGCAACCGAAATATCAACATGCAAGTCGAAAACGGTTCGGATTTACGCACCAGTCTATTAGTTCATTCTGTAGCGTTGACTGCAAACCGAATATTTTCTTCAGCAGTACAAATCTCTGTATATGAAGACATAGATGCCGAAGCATCCACGAGTGATTGTCTATAAACCGAGATTCGAGCAGCTAATTTGTGGAGATACAATGAAAAAAGTGTGTCCAGAAGAGGAAGAGAGCAAACACGAGGCGCTCTGTCATCGCGCACACTGAGACACTGAAACACATTTATCTGTTCTGAGAGTATGCAGGCCACCATTAGTTTGATAATGCCGCTATTTTGAATCTCCAGAAATTGAGAAGCGGTGTCTGTAGATACAAAAGGAAAGGATTGGATAATTATATCCCTAAACTGGAGTCTAGCCTGAGGAGTTTGTGCATTTCCTTTGTGGTTGATTATGTATGCTCCTATACAGTATAAGCTCCTCTATTACCTTTAACACCTCTATTTCACTGCCACATTTTGTCACAATTTGTTTAACTAAAGCCCCACTGCCAAGCAACTGGTAATTCTGAAATACGATACAATCAAAGTATTCACTACCAAGGTCGCCACTAAGTTTTAATACCTAGAAAACAAAGAGGTATGTTCTGCAGTTCTTCCACAGAGCTGTGACTCAATTTTAAATTAACTGTCAAAACTGTCAACTGACAACAACCGACCATGACCGACACAACAAGGAAGAGATAAACAACGGAGGCTTGTGGAAACCACAACACCAAACACCAACAGTAAATCCGCACAGAACCAGAGCCAGACAAATGTCAACAACGAGCAACGACCAGAACACAGTACCGCCGAGATAGAAACGAAATCCAGACCGAGTACCAGACTGACTGGACTAGGGCACAGCGGGTCCCTATATACGAAACCGGAGGGAGCGGCTATTGGCCGCTGTCTGCACGTGGCGGAGTGGTGGCGCCCTCTCTGTGCGAGAGCCGCTGCGTGTAACAGCCGCCGCAGAGGCGGAGCCCTCTATGGGCATTTGTTCTGGCGCGTGTTCGACTTCCGCGGCCGAAGGTACTAGATCCCTCCCCCCCCCCCCCCCCCGAAATTGGTGCATAGGGACGGAAATGCCCTGGACGATGCCGAGGCGGGCGGAACAAGGGCACGGGCTGTGAGACGTCCGGAGGGACCACTGGGGGAGGGGAGGGCAGACTGTCTGCGGCATCCATCAAGGTGTCACCAGAGGGCAGAGGGTTAGGGGGCGTCTCTATACCCCGGCGAGATGGAAGGGGTGCCTACAGAGCCGGCGAGGAGATGGAGGTCGAAGTGAACGGCTCCACCTCGAGGGACGTGTCAGCACCAGGAAGCAGGGAAGGCGATGGGGGAGGAATCGAGGTAGGGGCCCGAGGGCGGAGTTGGTTATGGTGGCGGCGCTCGAGCCCTCTGTGTGTCTGTACGATCGTCACTCGTCGTCCATGAGCCGCCGTCACCGTAGCGGGCGTCCATGCAGGTGTGCTGCCATAGGAGCGGGCCCACACTGCCATGCCCGGGGCGTAGCGCCGGGAGGGGAGAGAGCGGGTCCCAGCAGGGGATGGTGTCAGCAGGTGGAGGAGGGTCCGAGGTTATCGCCCGTGAAGGAGTTCGGCAGGACTATGACCGACCACCGGCGTAGTGCGGTAGGTGCTGAGAAACAAGGTGAGGGCCGAGGTGGTGGCCGACGGCTCCACTGATTTCATCAGCTGCTGTTTGAAAGTGCGGACCAGGCGTTCCGCCGCGCCATTAGACGAAGGATGGAAGGGGGGAGAGCGAATGTGTTTGATACCATTAGCAGAGCAGAAGGTCTGGAACGAGGACGCCGTGAATTGGGGCCCGTTATCTGTGACCAACGTCTGAGGAAGGCCTTCAATGGCCAACACCTGGGCCAAGGCGGTGATGGTGGCGTCAGTGGTGGTGGACGCCATGCGGACCTCATATGGGTATTTGGAATAGGCATCAATGATGAGGAGCCACATGGAGCCTAAGAAGGGGCCTGCAAAATCGAGGTGGATCCTGTCCCAGGGTTGGCTGGGCGTTGGCCAGGGCACGAAAGATTGTGGAGGACTAGCCTGATGACGCGCACACACTGTGCAACTATGGGCCAGGTGCTCAATGTCTCCATCAATCCCTGGCCAATAGACATGTCGTCGAGCCAACGCCTTCATGCGAGACATCCTCCAGTGTCCGCAGTGTAATAAGTGTAGGATGCGATGGCGCAAGCCCAGAGGGATGACCACCCGATGGGCGTCCGAGTCTGTAGACAACAGGAGGACGTGCTCCATCACCGAAAATCTGTGAGAGACGTGACGCCACGGGCTGAAGTCAGTTTTCAAACGCCGGGTAAGGTAGGAAGGCCAACCATGGGTCACATGGCGGAGGACTTGCCGCAAAATGGGGTCCCTCTGCGTGGAAGCGGCGATTTGCATAGCCGTCATAGAAAATCCATCGAGAGTCTCACGGCGGGCAGAGTCGATGTGGAAGCACAGGACTTCCTGCTAGTCGAACGCCGGAACAGGTCCTGCTGGGAGGCGTGACAAGGCATCTGCATTAGTGAGTTGACTGGTGGGCTTATAGCGGATGGTGTAAGTGTAATTACACAAGAACAACGCCGAGCGCTGAAGACGCTGAGCCATCCGTTCTGGGAGGCGCGAATAGGGCCCGAAAAGCGACACTAAGGGCTTGTGATCCGTGAGGAGGGTGAACTGCGCCCCAAACAGGTAAATGTGAAATTTCTGAACTGCAAAAATAATGGCAAGAGCCTCCTTTTCGATCTGAGAGTAATTCCTTTGCACAGGGGTTAACGTCTTGGATGCATATTCCACAGGTTGTTCTGACCCATCCTCATTCCTGTGTGCCAGGACTGCCCCAACCCCCATACGCTGAGGCATCGGCTGCCACCACCAAGGGCCGATCCAGAGAGAAAGGCGTAAGGCAAGGCGCAGATTTCAGAATCGTCTTCAGGCAGGTGGAAGCCTGATCGCAGGCAGAAGTCCAAGTGTAAGGTACCCCTTTGCGACGCAGGCGATTTAGGGGATGTGCGACGCGGGCAGCTTGGGGTAAGAACTTTAAGTAATAATTGACTTTCCCCAAAAATACCTGGAGTTCGGATAAGTTTTGTGGACGTGGAAGGGCATCGATGGCTGCGACATTGCGGTCCGAAGGGCGAATGCCATCTTTACTGAGAAAATGTCCTAAGTACTCCACTTCCGGTTGAAAAAAACTGCACTTCTCCAGCCAACAACGTAAACCCGCAGCCTGCAGGGCGTGAAATAAGGTACTGAGGTTGCCCAGATGTTCCTGGCGCGTGCGCCCCATGACTAAGATATCATCGAGGTAATTGACACAAGCCGGTATTGGTTGCGTAAGTTGCTCGAGATACCACTGGAAAATCGCAGGGGCAGAGGAAATGCCAAACGGAAGACGCTTGTATTTATAGAGACCGAAAGGCGTGTTGATGACGACGATGGCCTGCGATTCCTCATCCAACGGCAATTGGCGATAGGCTTCTGCCGGATCAATCTTAGAAAAGTACTCGCCACCTGCCAGTTTAGCGAGAAGGTCTTCCTGTCGAGGAATGGGATAAGTTTCGACCAAAGACTGAGCGTTGACCATAGCCCCAAAATCCCCACAGAGACGAAGCGATCCATTGGGTTTCTTGATGACCACTAAGGGCGTTGCCCAGGCACTCGATTGTACTGGCTCGATAACCCCCGCAGCCTGGAGCCGATCGAGTTCCTGCTTGACGGCCGCACGCAAAGCTACCGGAATAGGCCGAGCTCGACAAAAGCGAGGCCGTGCGTTCGGCAGTAAAGTGATGTGTGCTTCGAAATCGGAAGCGCAGCCCAGGTCTGCCGTAAACAGAGAGGAAAAGGAAGCGCACAGATCGTCTAGGTCTTGAAATGGAACCGTAGTTGAAACGAACTGCACTTCGTCTTGAATGGAAAAGCCAAACCGTGTAAACGCATCCAATCC
This sequence comes from Schistocerca cancellata, assembly GCF_023864275.1. Lineage (NCBI taxonomy): Eukaryota > Metazoa > Arthropoda > Insecta > Orthoptera > Acrididae > Schistocerca > Schistocerca cancellata. The sequence continues at coordinate 79,813,741 of NC_064633.1, read as the reverse complement.
AAAAATGTCCGATGCCGACGGGTTGTCCGCCACAAATAGGGTAAGGGGCCGGGGAACGATTTTGTAGATGGCCATAACAGAAAACTGACCACGGAGAGGGATAGAACCGTCGCCGTAGGCGACCAACCTCCGAGAGGGTGGGGACAATTCTGGAGACCCGAGACATGCATACGTCGTCAGATTGACCAAAGAAACTGTGGCCCCCATATCGACCTGGAAACGGACGTCCTCGTTAAAGATGCGTAGGGTGAGGAATAACTTTTGAGCCGATGTGTCGGTCCGAAGGGCGACTGCGTGTAAAGCATGGACGGCTTCCTGTTGGACGGCAGGGGCGGAACGGTGGCGGGTCGAGCGGCTACGACAGACTGATCGAAGGTGGCCTTCTTTCTCACAGAGCGACCAGGTCTTCCAGCGATGGGGGCAGTCAGCTCGAGTGTGGGCCGAGTAGCACTGGGGGCACGACGGGAGGGGGCCACGCGGCCGACGTCGAGGGGCGACCGCCGGTTCGGACGCCACAGAGACTTCAGACAGCGAGGAATCTCGACGGCGGTGCCCTCTGGAGACTACGCCCCGTCGACGGCGGGAAGGAGTGGATCGGGAAGTGGACTCGACCGCTGCCACCTGGGGCCGCGCCACGAGACGTTCGTTCGCCGCCTGAGCAATTTCGAAGGAATGGGCAATACGCAGAATGTCTTCCAACGAGGGGTTGTGCAACTTTAACGCCGCACTGCGGACCTCTGGATCGGGCGCCAGTTGAACGACCAAATCCCGAATTAACGAATCTCCATATGACGCCTTGCACTGCTGATTGGTGCACGTGAAGTTGCATTTGCGGCTGAGGCCTTGCAAATCCGTCACCCAGGAACGGTAGGACTGAATTGGCTGCTTGTGGTATTGATGGAATTCCAAGCGAGACGCAACCACGTGGTATCGCTGGGAATAATAGTTAATTAGCAACACACAGATCTCGTGAAAGGAGAGAGCCACGGGGTCTGCCAACGATGCCAACTTGCAGAGCAAGAAAAACGTGTCCGGTGAGGCCCGAGACAAGAATAACGACCGCTGCAGAGAGTCATCCGACACCTGAAAGGCCGTGAAATGTTTCTTCAGACGATGCAGGTACGTTTCCCAATCCTCTTTTGCGTCGTTGAACGGTGGGAACGACGGCGGGCGTGGGAACGTGTCCGAAAGTGGGGCGCCTTGGAGGAGAGGTGGGAGGGAATCCCGCTTATTGACCCTGTCCGAGAGCAACTGCAGTGACGTCTGTAAGACCTCCAACTGCTGCTGCTGCTGCTGCTGCTGCTGCTGTCGCATGAGCTGTTGCTGTTGCTCTAAGAGAGTGAGCAATTTCTCTTCCATACTCCTATGCTCCGTTTATCTCGTCGCCAATGTAGTAACCAAAACCAACTGCGGGAACGCCTTTGGCTGCGGATCGGAGCCGCCAGGCGCGGAAGCCGCTGGCGGTGGAGCACGCACCACCGGGTAAACACAGGACGAGTCGGACGATAGACCAACGACAACTGACAACAATCGACTATGACCGACACAACAAGGAAGAGATAAACAACGGAGGCTTGTGGAAACCACAACACCAAACACCAACAGTAAATCCACTCGGAACCAAAGCCAGGCAAATGTCAACAACGAGCAACGACCAGAACGCAGTACCGCCAAGATAGAAACGAAATCCAGAGCGAGTACCAGACTGACTGGACTAGGTTTCTTTTTTCTTTATTGTTATTTTAAAACCTGTACAACAGGCAGGCTGTCAGCAGCATTCTACGCTGCTCTTCAGCCATAGAATAAATGAGAAAACAACAGAAAGCATACACATAAGTTACATAGTGGTGGGTAATAAAACAGTAGACACATAAAGACAAACACGGAGCCGTTCACACTTGACGATAATCCACACTACAAACTGTTGTCACGACGCACTAACACTGAAGATGGCGATGGCACAGGTGAACGATGGAGCGTGACGGGGAACACTGAACACTAAACACGACGGCACACACGAGACACTGATGGCGATGATCTCCGGCGCACGAATGTCCACTTAGCGTGTGCGAGTCTGGGGACCTGCCAAGAGGTGAAGAAGGGGGAGGTTGGGGACAGGGGAGAACAAAGATGCCAATGGCTGAGGAGATGGGGGAAGAGGAGAGGGACAGGGGAGTGGAAGCCCAGGGGAGGAGTGGGGAGAAATGGAGGAGGGAGAGAAGGGTGGGAGGGTGCCCGAAGGAGCAAAAACAGGAAGAGGGAGGGAGGATCAAAGTTGGTAGGAGGGATAGATGGAGGGGAGGAGGGCATCATCAGGGAGAGGGAGCTGGCGGAAGCCACCTTGGGAGAGGGTAAGGAGGGTGGAGAGATGGAGACCGGGTGGTACGTGGGAATACAGGCGCTGCCGCAGGCGGGGGTGGGAGAGGAGGGGTGAGACAAGCGGGTGAGGAGGATCGAGTTTGCGGGGGGTGTACAGGATCTGTATCCTTTCAAGGAATAGGAGGAGGTGGGGGAAGGGGATGAGATCGTACAGGATCCGCGTGGGGGAGGGGAGACGGATGCGATAGTTGAGGCGGAGAGCATGGCGTTCAAGGATTTGGAGGGATTTATATAGGGGGGGGGGGGGGCGGAGATCCATGCCGGATGGGCGTAACAAAGGATAGGGCGGATGAGGGATTTCTGGACTAGGGCACAGCTATTGGCCGCTATCTGCACGTGGTGTAGCGGTGGCGCCCTCGCTGCGCGGAATAGCCGCCGTGGAGGCGGAGCCCTCTATGGGCTGACCACGTCCATTTGTTCTGCTGCGTGTTCGACTTCCTCGGCGGAAGGTACTAGAAGTAGCAAACAGACTACCCAGCTACACATGGAGACTCCATCATGTGTACTACTGCATTTCCATGGAACTTACGCTCCGTCGATTCTGTGGAGCACGTTGTACACATACTTTCTCTACCAGATCTCAGCAAAGAGTGAGGTCCGCCCCTGTGGCTTTAATGGGCTAGGGTCCGCCTCATACTTAATTGTGCGCTTTTGAAAGGAGCCAATTGGCGTTTGCTAGATTCTCCATCACATGCCAGGCCATTTCCCCTTGTTACAAATACTTATTATGTAATATTTATATAATTTAGCTCTGCATTCCGCAAGTGGTCAGCAGTGGAGGATGCTTCCAATGTTGATTGGATGAATATAAATGGCCCTGTACATCTTATATAATTAAAACGGTTTCGCTCAAAAATAACGATCAAGAAATTCGTTATCAATGAAATTAAACAAGGAGCTCATTTAGATCAGTTTCTGACACAAAATGCAAGAGAAACTGATTAATAATCATTGACAATACTAAGCTTATGCCTTGACAGGACTGGACAAGTGATCCGGAATCTGATTCCGTGGATGTATATCTAGATAATCGATTATATTCACATAAGTCATACCATGACTGCCAAAAGGTTAAAGTTTAAAGACCTAAAGTGCTACTGAAGGGTGTACATTTGCATGTATGACTGGAGTTGAAAGCATGTTGAATATTTAACTGCAAGTAAGTCTTTAGAAGGAACACTGAAGTCGCTGAATCTCCGTAAAAATAACTTGAATGTCCCTACAGTTCACCTCGCTGTTACGGCTAGATCTCACCATATTAAGGTGCAGGTGGCATGTGAAGTGTGTGCAAAATCAGTCATTGGCTTTGTTTCAACAACTTCTCTCTGCGTGTAAGTTGGAGTCAGCTGGAAAAGTACCAACGTGATAAGGAGCCCGTTCGTCAACACACTGAAATCAGAAAATTGTTCAAGATAGCACCTGGATACGAGGTCTGTCCGAGGTGGCAAATGGTTCTAGAGTAACTTTCCGCTATCTGCCCCGTACAAAAAAGACTCAGGTGTCTGCCTTTTCCTGATGTCACGATACATAGATTGGCCGTACGATAAATATTCCGAGTGCCGACCATAACAAGTCGTCTTAAGACACGATGGTCTTCTTTCGTTATTCTCATTTTAGATGGTTAACCAGTAACAATTTCTGTAACACTTGTTGCTGACCTACTCTCTCTCCTCCTATACGTTCAAGTGTCGGCCGATGAGGATACTCCCCAGTAAGCACTGCCTTGTTTCTCTCACCTGCTTCTAAATAATTTAGGTCACCTAACAGTAGCTGTTTTCACATTTCGTTAAAACTTTTCTCCTGTGGGGCCTGAGCTCAATGACGGTGTCCTACTCTTTCTATTGTTCTCTCTACAAAAATTATCTTCTGCGACGCTAGCAAAAAAACCGCACATACCCCTTTTCACACACAGCTCGTTAAAAACAGAAAAACAGACTCCTTTTGTCGGCAATAACTCGGAGATACAATCTGTATTGTGACTTTAGCGTCCAGCACCTAGGGGCAACATCCTCAAAGCGCAGGCCGAGCTGACTGCATGGAGTTGCTCCTCGAAGATGTCCAACGGCGTTCTGTGAATGCTCCAGCGGCGGTCTCCCGGCAAGTTTTTATGACCTACGGCATGTTCGCTCGTTTACAGCTCAGTGCAAGGTGCTTCCATGGAGGCTACTTAGTTCGGTTATTTATTTATTTATCGTAAGGCAACAACAGCAAACATCGACAAGTACGTAAAGTTTAATTTTACATGTACATCTAGTTAAGTATTTACATAAACCTTAGCTGTACTTTTTGGCACAAATTTTATACACATTTCTCAATTGTGAAAATTAATAAATTAATATTACCGACTACTTTGACTGATATAATTGCAAGTTAAAAAAAGGCTGAAGCCAACTAACAGCAGAGGGAGTAGCATTGATAAAGTCATTATATAGCCCAGGATACTTCCTTTGAAGACAGTCTGTAACAATATGTTGAACAGTTTGTTCTTTGGCCCCACAATCACAGGCTGGAGAATCTCGGAGTCCCCACTTGTCCATCATAGCACACCTGGCGTGGCCCAACGCTATGATGCACAAGTGGGGACTCTGGGATTCTCCAGCCTGTGATTGTGGGGCCCAAGTTAGTTAGGTGAACATGCAGTTCAATACAGAAAACTGCAATCCACGTTAGTTAAGTACAGACAATCACTGGTACTACTGGTGGGAATTAATTATTCCCAACTGATTAATCCGGGTTTTACATCAGTTATGGGACACTTTAGGGTCTTTATATTTCTGAAACTAAGTTCCATTTTACGATCGCTCACTTTGCTAATAATTCTGTAATTTAGTATTCGTTATTTAGCGTCAAGGTCTCTTCCCACATTTTCTCTATTCATTAAGAAGCTCACCCCTCTCGAGGATGGAGGGGGAGGGGAAGTGACGCCGATCCTGCAACGGTTCTTCTGAGGAAACTACAAGAACGATAAAAAATAAATCGTTGTTGGAATGTGTTTGGCGAGGGGTGCAGCTATCTCCGACTGTACAGATGCCACCACAGTCGCCGCCTCCCCACACCGCACCCGCACTAGAAACCCTGTCGGCTTTGTTAGGTCAAAGGAAGTCGAAGATGGCAGATTTCTTGCAAATTGTTGCCAATGTTACCATGAAAAGCACTGCACTTTGTTTTCAGCGTCATTTTTGTACACACCTAGTCAGCTTCCGGTGAGTGACACCGTAATGCAGCAGGCTTTTAAAAGTGACATATAGCGTGTTTTCAAATATAGTAAATAGCAGTTTCTGGTAAATATGTGTTTTTTGGATAAACATATTTTTCGGTTATCCATGCAGTCACTGAAACGAATTAACCAGTATTATCGGCAGCTTGTTGCTGTGTAATTTTTCCATGTTCACTTTTCCTTTGTTTCCTTGTCAATCAGAAATGCCTTTTAAGATGTTCTTGCATTTCATGTTATTTAGAGTAATGTAGTGATCACTTTTTAGAAAATTTTGCTGGGCATATCATCTTGTTTTAAACTACTCTATATTTGAGCTAATGGTGTAGGTCCGTGGTCATCAAACTGCGGCCCGTGGGCCGCATGGGCCCGAATCAAGTGTTTGTGCGGCCCGCGGTTCTCAGTCGTATTTTATAATAACATAGCAACTAAGAACCGAAACCAAAAACGTCCATTAACGTTGACCCGCTTGGATCCATAGTTTGCCTAACTCACGTGAACGTGTTTGTTTTCCGTGCTGACAGGGGCAGCCGGCGTTTCGCCGAATGAACTGGATCGGTCACGCTCGCGCCATGAGTCGTGTGCTAGAGATAGCTGGGATATCCACGCCGGTATTTCACTAGAGGTCCAACACTGCCATACGATTCTACGTTGTGGCAGGGTGGGAAAGTTAGACTTCCGTTCCTGCAGTCCAGGCCTGCTGTTAACTTCGAGAAACACCGTAAGGAGGGAGTTAGCCTAAGTCGGCCAATTGTGGGCACACGACATCGAGGGCTGTGAAACCGTTACACCAGGATGGTCACATGGGAAAAAATAATTTGGTGATAACTTTAAGCCAAAAGTGTCTTTGCTGATCTCATCGAAAAAGTGGTTCTGAACATTCACTTATTGCTGCTTGCCATGGTTGTATTTCATGACTGTATGTGTGTGTTTATTAGTTTTATTTACTGTGAATGACATTTTCCTTATCTACCTCTCTGGGTCGACTGACTACTCTACTAAATCTTTTAAATTATTACTTCAGCTGTGGATCTTTTATACCTCCTTTCTTTTTTACTTAACTTATACGATAAATTGGGGACTGGCAACGCAGAACATAGTTGCTGAAGCGCTTAACCGTAATTCTTTTATGAATATTTGCAGAATATGCAACTGCCGCCATTTTATCACTTGTTTAAACTGGCGTTTTAACCTTCTAAATTTTCATTTTCAGTGGTCTTTCTCTGTTCTGCATTATTTGTTACACTGACTAGCAGTTATTACTATCCCGAGGCTCCGGTGGGCTGGTTTCATCAGTACCGGTGAACCAGAACTATCTCGTTAATTCACTTAGTATAAGACTTTTATTGTTTATTAATCTTACAGATACTGTTTAATTTGAAGAAAGTAAAGTTTCTTCTATGATTTTATATATATATATATATATATATATATATATATATATATATATATTAATAAACCGTACGTTTATGTTGTTCTGAAGGCTAAGCTAATAATACTTTGCGCTAATTTCCTGGTCTAAATTATTCCTGGCACCTTACTCTTACTAGCTTCCTACCTACCAAACGTTACGGGCATCTTAAGAGCGTAGTCCTGCTCAGTAACAAACAAAAGTACTTACAGAGATAGTAATATTTTAAATCTGCTTAATTTTAACTGAAGCTGGTGACAGACGTCATGTGTGTTAAGTTGGCCGCCTACCTCACGGGCTGAAGGTATTTACGCGGTCACCTCGGGGAGGCGGTACGAGAGGGAAAATGTTTCACTTTTCGGCTTCCAGTACTGACAACTCACTGGCGTGCGCGATTCCTACCGATCAGTCGCTATGGTATAAATTTTGACGCAGCACATAGAGTTGTGAATAGGCATCGCAGAGAGAAGTATCCTCAAATGGGTACGTATTTGCGGCTATGAAATTAAATTAAGGCTGTAATAATCCAAAGCAATGAATAGAAGAAAGATTACTTTAAAATCCTCAGACATTGCATAATGAACTAAATATAAGTACAGTTACTGTTACTAATGAGTCATTCATCCACTAACACAGACAAAACAACAACATCTCGTCAGGCAGTTACACGGTCACAACTCTTGGCTGCTGGCAGTGGCAGCAGTCTGAAAAAGAGGACAGTCGAGACAATGTTCCGAATGGTACCGACTTCTGAGTATCGCTACTTTGGAGTAGGCGGCCAACTCACCGCGTACTTACTATAGCTGCTTCATTAGTGTCTCGGAACATACTAATATGCGTAAGTTATAAAATGATGATAAGTTCGGCAGTACATACGCGGCCCGAGGTGCCTCTTCAGCAGAGAAGTCTGACGACCACTGCTCCAGGGTGGCATTGTACAGTATTACTTATTCATTTACTTACACGTCAAGCTCCGTAGGACCAAATTGAGGAGCAAACCTCCAAGGTCATGGGACTTGTCAGCACATGAAATTACAACATAAAAGTAATAACATATAAAAATAAATGCTTATGAACCCGAACAAAGTCAGTCCATAAGTTCAAGTAAACAATACAACAAGAATCAGCTTAATTTTTTAACGAACTCCTCGACGGAATAGAAGGGATGACCCCCGACGAAACACTTCAGTTTCGACTTGAAAGCGCGCGGATCAATGCTAAGATTCTCGAATTCGAGTGGCAGCATACTGAAAATGGATGCAGCAGTATACTGCACACCTTTCTGCATTAGAGTTAAGGAAGTCCGATCCGAATGCAGGTTTGATTTCTGCCGAATATAACTGTGTGAAAGTTGCTTAATCTTGGGAATAATCTAATATGCTTAACAAGAAATGACACTAAGGAATATATACATTGAGAGGCCAATGTCAAAATACCCAGACTCGTGAACAGGGGTCGACAAGAAGTTCGTGAACTTACACCACTTATTGCCCGAACCGCACGTTTCTGAGCCAAAAATATACTTTTAGAATGGGAAGAGTTACCCCAAAATATAACACCATACGACATAAGCGTATGAAAATAAGCAAAGTAGATTAACTTTTGAGTCGAACAATGACTCACTTCAGATACCGTTCGAATAGTAAAATTGGTAGCATGAAATCTTTGAACAAGATCCTGAACGTGGGCTTTCCATGACAGCTATCTATCTCAACACCTAGAAATTTGAACTGTTCAGTTTCACTAATCATATGCCCATTCTGTGAAATTAAAACGTCAGGTTTTGTTGAATAGCGTGTTAGAAACTGTAAAAACTGAACCTTACTGTGATTTAGCGTTAGTTTATTTTCTACAAACCATGAACTTAGGTGATGAACTGCACTATTTGAAACCGAGCCAGTGTTGCACACAACATCCTTTACTACCAAGATAGTGTCATCAGCAAACATAAATATTTTAGAGTTACCCATAATACTAGAGGGCATGCCATTTATATAAATAAGAAACAAGAGTGGCCCCAACAGTGATCACTGGGACTCCCCCCCCCCCCCACTTGACTGTACCCCACTCAGACCCCACATCACAACCATTCTCAACATTGTGAATAATGACCTTTTGCTGTCTGTTGCTAAAGTAAGAGGTGAACGAACCAATTGTGAGCTACTCCCCGTATTCTGTAATGGTCCAACTACCGGACCAATATTTTGTGATCAACACAAACGCCTTAGTTAAACCAAAAAATACGCCTAGCGTTCGAAACCTTTTGTTTAACCGATCCAGTACCTCACAGAGAAAAGAGAATATAGCATTTCCAGTCGTTAAACAACTTCTAAAGACGAACTGTACATTTTATTGCAAATCATGTGATATAAAATGATCAATTATCCTTATATACACAGCCTTATCGACAACGTTAGTAAACAAATGGCACAGAAATAGGCCTAAAATTGTCTACATCATCCTTTTCTCCCTATTTATAAATCGGCTTTACTACTGAGTACTTGAATCGTTCAGAAAACTGAACATTCCTAAAGGAAAAAATACAAATATGGCTAAGTACAGGGCTAAAGTAGTAAAGTATTAAAGTAGTAAAGGAGATTTGCTATTTGTGGAGCAAAATAACTGATGATGGTCGAAGTAGAGAGGATATAAAATGTAGACTGGCAATGGCAAGGAAAGCGTTTCTCAAGAAGAGAAATTTGTTAACATCGACTATAGATTTAAATGACACTAAGTCATTTCTGAAAATATTTGTATGGAGTGTAGCCATGTATGGAACTGAAACATGGACGATAAATAGTTTGGACAAGAAGAGAATAGAAGCTTTCGAAATGCGATGCTACAGAAGAATGCTGAAGATTAGACGGGTAGATCACGTAACTAATGAGGAGATATTGAATATAATTGGGGAGAAGAGAAGTTTGTGGCACAACTTGACTAGAAGAAGGGATCGGTTGGTGGGACATGTTCTGAGGCATCAAGGATCAAGGATCACCAATTTAGTATTGGAGGGCAGCGTGGAGGGTAAAAATCGTAGAGGGAGACCAAGAGATGAATACACCAGATTCAGAAGGATGTAGGTTGCAGTAGGTACTGGGAGACGGAGAAGCTTGCACAGGATAGAGTAGCATGGAGAGCTGCATCAAACCAGTCTCAGGACTGAAGACCACAACAACAAACAGGGCTAACACATGAAGCACAGTACTTTAATATTCTGCTAGGTACTCCATCATATCCATGAGAGTCAGTCTTCAGTAAATTTAATTATTGACCCTTGTCTGTATCACACAGGAGGATTTCAGGCATCAATCTCGGAAAGGCATTTGCCAAGAAAGTTATATGATTCCCTGTAGAGACTAAAGTTTTATTTAATTCACCAGCAATGCTCAGAAAATGATTGTTAAATATTGTACATACATCTGATTTATCAGTAAGAGAAATATTTTTACTGCAAACTGACTCTGTACTGTTGGCCTTGTGCTGCTCACCAGACACTTCTGTATGGTATTAATTTTATCCTGTGAATTAACTATTCTATTTGCATACCACATACTCTTTGCCTTCCTAATAACATTTTTAAGCACCTTAAAATACTGTCTGTAATGGCCTACTGTATCTTGATTGTGACTAGTTCTAACATTTTCATATAATACCCGCTTGGTTCTACATGATATCCTTATCCCACTAGTCACCCACCCAGGCTGCCTATTACTGGTAGTATCTCCTTTAGAACGTTCTAATTGAAAGCAGTTATCAGTAAGTTCCGATAATTTCATGTAAAATTTAAATTATTTTGTATTTTTTTGTTTTCTATATTTTTTATTTTATTTACTTGATTCCACTCTTCCTGATCACAAGCTAAATTTTGTAACTTTCTTTCGTCTGGGGATGTAAGTATAAATTACTCTCAGTGGCTTAATTTATCTTTCTACTTAATTTCTTTAGAACTATATACTTATTAATGTTGTTGAGGCATAATATTACCTAACAGAAACGCACCAGTGAGATCCCTAACAATTGATGACTACAACCGTTATTTTTAGTGTTCTGCATTGTTGGCTACACAGGATACGAACTGGGACAAATCGACATACGGAAGGAGAGTGTGTTTTCTGAGTAGTGAGCAGACAGTTAGGATAGCTCTAGCGTAACGGAAGTTCATATAGTATATTAAATAATCTTAGTATGACAAGCAGTTATTTTGTAGAAAAACCATTTTATTGTTTGACGCGTATTAAATCGACATGGCTAAGTAAACTGGTGTTCGTCATTCAAGTAGCGTTTTAAATAATCATTCAGTTTAAATGAATTTTCCATTCGTGCCTGGCAGCAAATCATAACAGTAATATTAAATAGGAAATATTTCCTAATGTTGTGTAAAATTATATTTAATTGGTCACGAATCACCTTTCTGCTTCTTAGACCATCTTCAAATGATAGCTAAATGTTGCAAACACAGGTGAAATGACGTGCGACTTACGCAGATATTACTTATAAAGAAGATACAAAAGATACAAGAACGGTAACACATAGAGTGCTTACATAGGAGAACATTCCTTTTTATCACACGGAAACAGTTGCATTACTTCTGGTGAAATAAATGTAATGTTTTCATGTTTCTAGTTTTTCTAACTTTTGTATAGATCACATTTGTTTAAGTCGCATGCCACTTTATTTGTTTTTGCAACATTCAGTGGTCTAAGAAGCCGGAATCCGGTCGTGACTAAATACATATAATTTCACAGAAAATTCGGAAGTGTTTCCTATTTAATATTATTAATCATTCACATTGCTAACTTCAATTAATACTGATTTGCATGGACACACAATTCTTTTAACAACAGTAGCAGTGGCCGTAGTTTCGGATACAAGAGAAATTACGGTTAAACCTGATGTCGGTGGTACACAATCTACAAAAATAGCATCTCCCTAATATTTCTAATCAGAGGACTACTTCCATCATCGTGTTTTATAAACGAGGGAGGGTTCACCAACGACGTATGAGTGTGCAGCCTCAACACCTCAGTTTTGGCCGCAATTTGGAGAATTTGCAAATCCCCGTCTGGCCATCCACATTTATCCCCAAATGCCAGGATAGGTCCTTGGGAAAGACACGGACGTTGTCTTTCACCATAAAGTATTTGTGTTCCATTTCTTCTGACCTCGTTAGTGACGGGATGTCGAACGCTAATTACAATATATATATCCCCCATGAACCATGGACCTTGCAGTTGGTGGGGAGGCTTGCGTGCCTCAGCGATACAGATAGCCGTACCGTAGATGCAACCACAACGGAGGGATATCTGTTGAGAGGCCAGACAAACGTGTGGTTCCTGAAGAGGGGCAGCAGCCTTTCCAGTAGTTGCAGGGGCAACAGTCTGGATGATTGACTGATCTGGCCGTGTGACACTAACCAAAACGGCCTTGCTGTGCTGGTACTCCGAACGGCTGAAAGCAAGGGGAAAGTACGACCGTAATTTTTCCCGAGGGCATGCAGCTTTACTGTATGGTTAAATGATGATGGCGTCCTCATGGGTAAAATATTCCGGAGGTAAAATAGTCCCCCATTCGGATCTCCGGGCGGGGACTACTCAAGAGGATGTCGTTATCAGGAGAAAGAAAACTGGCGTTCTACGGATCGGAGCGTGAAATGTCAGATCCCTTAATCGGGCAGGTAGGTTAGAAAATTTAAAAAGGGAAATGGATATGTTAAAGTTAGATATAGCGGGAATTAGTGAAGTTCGGTGGCAGGAGGAACAACACTTCTGGTCAGGTGACTATAGGGTTATAAACACAAAATCAAATAGGGGTAATGCAGGAGTAATAATGAATAAAAAATAGAAGTGCGGGTAAGTTACTACAAACAGCATAGTGAACGCATTATTGTGGCCAAGATAGATACGAAGCCCACGCCTACTACAGTAGTACAAGTTTATATGCCAACTAGCTCTGCAGATGACGAAGAAATCGAAGAAATATATGATGATATAAAATAAATTATTCATATAGTGAAGGGTGACGAAAATTTAATAGCCATGGGTGACTGGAATTCGGTAGTAGGAAAAGGGAGAGAAGGAAATATAGTGGGTGAATATGGATTTGGGCTAAGAAATGAAAGAGGAAGTCGCCTGGTAGAAATTTGCACAGAGCACAACTTAATCATAGCTAACACTTGGTTCAAGAATCATAAAAGAAGGTTGTATACATGGAAGAAGTCTGGAGATACTGACAGGTTTCAGATACATTATCTAATGGTAAGACAGAGATTTAGGAACCAGGTTTTAAATTGTAAGACATTTCCAGGGGCAGATGTGGACTCTGACCACAATCTATTGGTTATGACCTGTAGATTAAAACTGAAGAAACTGCAAAAAGGTGGGAATTTAAGGAGATGGGACCTGGATAAACTGAAAGAACAAGAGGTTGTACAGAGTTTCAGGGATAGCATAAGGAAACAATTGACAGGAATGGGGGAAAGAAATACAGTAGAAGAAGAATGGGTAGCTTTGAGGGATGAAGTAGTGAAGGCAGCAGAGGATCAAGCAGGTAAAAACACGAGGGCTAGTAGAAATCCTTGGGTAACAGAAGATATATTGAATTTAATTGATGAAAGGAGAAAATATAAAAATGCAGTAAATGAAGCAGGCAAAAAGGAATAATAATTCCAATCCCAAAGAAAACTGCTGTTGACAGATATGAAAATTACCGAACTATCAGTTTAATAAGCCACAGCTGCAAAATACTAATGCGAATTCTTTACAGAAGAATGGAAAAACTAGTAGAAGCCGACCTCGGGGAAGATCAGTTTGGATTTCGTAGAAATGTTGGAACACGTGAGGCAATACTGACCCTACGACGCATTTTAGAAGCTAGATTAAGGAAGGGCAAAGCTACCTTTCTAGCATTTGTAGACTTAGAGAAAGCTTTTGACAATGTTAACTGGAATACTCTCTTTCAAATTCTGAAGGTGGCAGGGGTAAAATAAAGGGAGCGAAATGCTATTTACAATATGTACAGAAACTAGATGGCAGTTATAAGAGTCGAGGGACATGAAAGGGAAGCAGTGGTTGGGAAGGGAGTGAGACAGGGTTGTACCTTCTCCCCGATGATATTCAATCTGTGTATTGAGCAAGCAGTGAAGGAAACAAAAGAAAAATTCGGAGTAGGTATTAAAGTCCATGGAGAAGAAATAAAAACTTTGAGATTCGCCGATGACATTGTAATTCTGTCAGAGACAGCAAAGGACTTGGAAGAGCAGTTGAACGGAATGGACAGTGAAAGGAGGGTATAAGGTGAACATCAACAAAAGCAAAACGAGGATAATGGAATGTAGTCGAATTAAGTCGTGTGATGCTGAGGGAATTAGATTAGGAAATGAGACACGGAGTTTTGCTATTTGGGGAGCAAAACAACTGATGATGGTCGAAGAAGAGGGGATATAAAATGTAGACTGGCAATGGCAAGGAAAGCGTTTCTGAAGAAGAGAAATTTGTTAACATCGAGTATAGATTTAAGTGTCAGGAAGTCATTTCTGAAAGTATTTGTATGGAGCGTAGCCATGTACGGAAGTCAAACGTGGTCGATAAATAGTTTGGACAAGAAGAGAATAGACGCTTTTGAAACGTGGTTCTACAGAAGAATGCTGAAGAGTAGATGGGTAGATCACATAACTAATGAGGAAGTACTGAATAGGATTGGGGAGAAGAGAAGTTTGTGGAACAGCTTGACTAGAAGAAGGGATCGGTTGGTAGGACATGTTCTGAGGCATCAAGGGATCGCCAATTTAGTATTGGAGGGCAACGTGGAGGGTATATATCGTAGAGGGAGACCAAGAGATGAATACACTAAGCAGATTCAGAAGGATGTAGGTTGCGGTAGGCACTGGGAGATGAAGAGGCTTGTACAGGATAGAGTAGCATTGAGAGCTGCATCAAACCAGACTCAGGACTGAAGAGCACAACAACATATATATATATATATATATATATATATATATATATATATATATATATATATATATATATATGTGTGTGTGTGTTGTTGTGGTCTTCAGTCCTGAGACTGGTTTGATGAGCTCTCCGTGCTACTCTATCCTGTACAAGCCTCTTCATCTCCCAGTACCTATATATATATATAGGGTGGTCAATTGATCGTGATCGTGCCAAATATATCACGTCACGAAATAAAGTCAAACGAAAAAACTACAAAGAACGAAACTTGTCTAGCTTGAAGGGGTAAAACCAGATGGCGCTATGGTTGGCCCGCTGGATGGCGCTGTCATAGGTCAAACGTTGTTGTGGTCTTCAGTCCTGAGACTGGTTTGATGAGCTCTCCGTGCTACTCTATCCTGTACAAGCCTCTTCATCTCCCAGTACCTATATATATATATAGGGTGGTCAATTGATCGTGATCGTGCCAAATATATCACGTCACGAAATAAAGTCAAACGAAAAAACTACAAAGAACGAAACTTGTCTAGCTTGAAGGGGTAAAACCAGATGGCGCTATGGTTGGCCCGCTGGATGGCGCTGTCATAGGTCAAACGGATATTGACTGCGTGTTTTCAAATAGGAATCCCCATTTTTTATTACCTATTCGCGTAGTACGTAAAGAAATACGAATGTTTTAGTTGGACCACTTTTTTCGCTTTGTGACAAATGGCGCTGTAATATTCACAAACATATGGCTCACAATTCTAGACGAACAGTTGGTAACAGGTAGGTTTTCAAAATTAAAATACAGAACGTATGTACGTTTGAACATTTCATTTCGTTTGTTCCAATGTGATACATGTAGCTTTGTGAACTTATCATTTCTGAGAACGCATGCTGTTACAGTGTGATAACCTGTAAATACCACATTAATGCAATAAATGCTCAAAATGATATCCGTCAACCTCATTGCATTTGGCAATACGTGTAACGACATTCCTCTCAACAGCGAGTAGTTCGCCTTCCGTAATGTTCGCACATGCATTGACAATGCGCTGACGCATGTTGTCAGGCGTTGTCGGTGGACCACGATAGCAAGTATCCTTCAACTTTCCCCACAGAAAGAAATCCGGGGACGTCAGATCCGGTGAACGTGCGGGCCTTGGTATGGTGCTTCGACGACCAATCCACCTGTCATGAAATATGCTATTCAATACCGCTTCAACCGCACGCGAGGTATGTGCCGGACATCCATCATGTTGCAAGTACATCGCCATTCTATCATGCAGTGAAACATCTTGTAGTGACATCGGTAGAATGTTATGTGGGAAATCAGCATACATTGCACCATTTAGATTGCCATTAATAAAATGGGGCCCAATTATCCTTCCTCCCATAATGCCGCACCATGCATTAACCCGCCAAGGTCGCTGATGTTCCACTTGTCGCAGCCATCGTCGATTTTCTGTTGTCCAATAGTACATATTATGCCGGTTTACGTTACCGCTGTTGGTGAATGACGCTTCGTCGCTAAATAGAACGCGTGCAAAACATCTGTCATCATCCCGTAATTTCTCTTGTGCCCAGTGGCAGAGCTGTACACGACGTTCAAAGTCGTCACCATGCAATTCTTGGTGGATAGAAATACGGTACGGGTGCAACGATGTTGATGTAGCATACTGAACACCGACGTTTTTGAGATTCCCGATTCTCGCGCAATTTGTCTGCTACTGATGTGCGGATTAGCCGCGATAGCAGCTAAAACACCTACTTGGGCATCATCATTTGTTGCAGGTCGTGGCTGACGTTTCACATGTGGCTGACCACTTCCTGTATCCTTAAATAACGTAACTAACCGGCGAACGGTCCGGACACTTGGATGATGTCGTCCAGGATACCGAGCAGCATACATAGCACACGCCCGTCGGGCATTTTGATCGCAATAGCCATACATCAACACGATATCGACCTTTTCCGCAATTGGTAAACGGTCCATTTTAACACGGGTATTGTATCACGAAGCAAATACCGTCCGCACTGGCGGAATGTTGCGTGATACCACGTACTTATACGTTTGTGACTATTACAGCGCCATCTATCACAAAGCGAAAAAAGTGGTCCGACTAAAACATTCATATTTCTTTACGTGCTACACGAATATTTAATAAAAAATGGGGGTTCCTATTTTTGAAAAAAACGCAGTTGATATCCGTTTGACCTACGGCAGCGCCATCTAGCTGGCCAACCATAGCGCCATCTGGTTTCCCCCTTCAAGCTAGACGAGTTTCGTTCTTTGTAGTTTTTTCGTTTGATGCTTATTTCGTGAGATATTTGACTCGGTCACTGTCAATGGACCACCCTGTATATACAGGGTGTTACAAAAAGGTACGGCCAAACTTTCAGGAAACATTCCTCACACACCAAGAAAGAAAATATGTTATGTACACATGTGTCAGGAAACGCTTACTTTCCATGTTAGAGTTCATTTTATTACTTCTCTTCAAATCACATTAATCATGGAATGGAAACACACAGCAACACTACCAGCGTGACTTCAAACACTTTGTTACAGGAAATGTTTAAAATGTCCTCCGTTAGCGAGGATACATGCATCCACCTTCCGTCGCATGGAATCCCTGATGCCCTGATGCAGCCCTGGAGAATGGCGTATTGTATCACAGCCGTCCACAATACGAGCACGAAGACTCTCTACATTTGGTACCGGGGTTGCGTAGACAAGAGCTTCCAAGTGCCCCCATAAATGAAAGTCAAGAGGGTTGAGGTCAGGAGAGCGTGGAGGCCATGGAATTGGTCCGCCTCTACCAATCCATCGGTCACCGAATCTGTTGTTGTGAAGCGTACTAACACTTCGACTGAAATGTGCAGGAGCTCCATCGTGCCTGAACCACATGTTGTGTCGTACTTGTAAAGGCACATGTTCTAGCAGCACAGGTAGAGTATCCCGTATGAAATCATGATAACGTGCTCCATTGAGCGTAGGTGGAACAAACTAAAATGAGCTCTAACATGGAAATTAAGCGTTTCCGGACGCATGTCCACATAACATCTTTTCTTTATTTGTGTGTGAGGAATGTTTCCTGAAAGTTTGGCCGTACCTTTTTGTAACACTCTGTATATCTTCCTTACGTTTCCCCATCCTTTAATTTTGGTCTTCCCTTAACGTATGATTGGGTAAGTTTATAAAAAGAACTACTTATGAGGTTACGCGAGCTGTGTGTGTTTCACACCGCTCCTGGTGGTCTTTGTAGCGACAACTATAGGCTCATAAGTGTACTGTATCACTCTTCCGAAATGGCAATGTTATACTCACTCTCTTCTCTTACTCGAACCCTACCTCGGCTTTTCCCCAACCGTGGGTCAGAAGCCTCATTTGCTACAAGTAAAACAGTAGAATTTAAAAAAACTGTTAAAATTTTTCAGGATCAGACGATGAGTAAAACGAATAAATGAATGCTGTAATTTAAGACCGTTAATTATAGGTAACAAAACTTCCTATTTCCTGTCTCGTTTGTTACACAAACACCAACAATCGAAAACACACAAACGTGTCAGTATGTGTAGACCGTCAAGAAATTTATTCCGGCTGAAACTTTAACTCAACCAAGAACCTGACACGAACGATTAAAGCAATGCTGACCACTCACTGTGAACAGTAATTAACGTGCCAATACATTTGCCAAGACACAACTATTGGCGCGGCCGCATCTCATGACTGCTAGTGAAAAACGATAACCGACTCAAATCTTACACCCAACCCGTTCACAGGGGTAATCTACAAAATATCGTCTGCGGGCACAGATTAACAACCATCTGTTGCATGTCTATCGATACATCACATGTCAACATTCAGTCGTAGGAAAGAATAAATTTAATAAAGAAACATGCCGAAATTAATAAATAAATGTGGACACACTCTGCACCACGCTAATACGTGTGGTTAAATCGGCCTGCATGGTTCCTAGTTAACAACCAAATTCCACGATCACAAGTATTATTTTCCGTATCTGACAGTAATAATATCTATTAAGTCCTATTAATCATCGATAATCACGATTTCAGAAGCAACGAAAGTAGCATAAAGAAGTAAAACTGCTGGTACAAAATGCCACCAAGTCAAATAAAAAACTACTTAACTGAATAAACCGACCATACTTCCTAAAAGAAGAGAGATTTGCTCCACACAACTGTGTATCTTGAGAATTATTTGAGTAACAATTGTTATTAAGTTTTCGGGATTGGAATAACTCCAAACAAAACACAGTGTTGTCTTGATTATGATACTGGTTGAAGTGAGTATATTAATATTACAATGTTCCCTAATACTGGTAGTGTCTTAGCATATATCGCTGACTACAATCTCTGTTTGTTCACTACGAACGGTAGTTGCACGAAAATCGAGCATGTTATTGGTAGGAGTGAATGTTAATGTAGGAAAAGATATAAATCTAGTTGCGCTAAATTACGTTAGCAGCTACAGAGATGTAACGCAGCGGCGCTATACGATACGTAAAAAAACATTAGATGTCAGTTGTGTACAAATGGTTTCGTTTCAATACTTTGAGTAACTTCAACTTACATACAAAAGAGACTGATGAGAAAATATTTCTATAACTAAATCTTAAACATTTATTGAGCGTAATGATTTATTTCTGTATTGCATTCATAAGATTATGTCTATAAACTAGCACATTCGGTTACCCCTTTGTGCGTCACACATAGAAGTGGAACACTTTTTCGGTTTTCAACAACGAAAATCCTAAAGGCTTCGTGTGGTAAAACACTGTTCGACGATCGCTGAATCATAAATAGTGTAACAAGGCTCTGATACGTATAGTACAGCAGACGCTCGAAATCAAACGCAAATTACGTGCAAAAAAGTTAATTGGAAAATGTTCTGGTTTAGCTTCCCAATGGACATCGTACTAGACAGCTTCGCAGGTGTTAACTAAATTTAGTATATATCAAAGGCGAATTATTATCCTCGCCATACATTATCACTAATTTTCAACAACATATTGATTCCCCAGTAGGGGAACCTAAAGCATTATAAGCTTAGGGACGAGTATAAGCAGTTTTCGCTAGGCGACATACTTCAACTAAATAACCTCGCTCAAAAGAGAGAACAGATTAACTAAATGGAGTCAGAGAATTACCTATAGTGCACAAATTTGTTGTGGTGGCACGACGAACATGGGTGGCATGCAGGTTTCTGGTGGAATGTGTCCAAAACATGAACTATAATAAACATTAATAGTTACTCTTAAAAAGCGCACTTTCAATCGTTAATTACGCGAATAGCATTACTTATAGGATTAAATAAGACTGAGGACCCAAAAAGAGACAAGTATTGGAAACAGAGGTAATTTATTTTGCAGATATCTCCTCAGTGGCTTGCACTGCGTGACTGCCTGATGTAACACAAGCTCAAAGAGATTGTCTACGTGATGTAACACAAGCTCCAAAAGAGCGTCTGTGTACGTCTTCTAAAGCTTATTAGAGACTAGCTCAGCGTCCGTTGCTTCGCTCGCGTAGAGAGTATGGTCTGTACAATTTCTTTTCTTGTTTACGAATTGCACATGATCTATACTTTTCACGCTAATTAAGGCCACAGAAGCATGGTCTTTTGCGAATGTACGTCTAACCAAAAAGCTACACTGGTTGTTGGAGTCGGAGGTATTTCTTAATCCTCCCTCTGAATTCTTGTGGTGATGATTCGATAACGATTTTCATCAACTTACACATATTTCTTTAGACGTCAAATACCAGTTGTCATAGGTTTATTTCTAAAAATGTTTTAATACAACGAAATAGTTCCATAAAAAGTTTCATCTGCTATGTCACCACTTAGGTGACACTTAAACACGTTTTACTTTAATTTCAAACCGAGCAGCCAAATATAAATTTTCAGAGGTTTAGTTTATAAACTACTTTCATAACGGAATATTTCCACAAAAACCTTACTTCTCCTACTTTACCCTCCTAGAGGTTGAATTTCCAAAAACAGTGTAAGGCTTTTTTCTTATTTCTAGCCACGAAGCCAAATACAATTTTTCTTAGATTTACTAAAAATGCTTTCGTAATGAAAGATTTCCACAAAAACGTTCATCCCCTATTTCAACCCCTTAGGAGTTGGATTTCCTAAAACACGCATTTTTTAAATTTCCAACTGAAGAGTAAAATACCAATTTTGGCAGATGTAATTGGATTAGTACTTTAACAATTTAGTTTTTAAAAAGCTTTCACCCACTATTTTACCCCTTAGTGGGTAAATTTCCAAAAATGCTGAAGCACGTACTTTTCTACTGTAAGTAGCCTGTTTATGTATTTGTATGTTGGCAGTGCTATGTAGCGCTCTGCATTAATACCTCTGACAGCGCTGTGCGCACACTGTAAGAGACTCTGTGGCTGGTCAGACTGGCAGTTGGAAGATAACAGTCAGTAGTGATGGAAGTTGGAGGTGAACAGTCAGCAGTGATTGAAGTTGGAAGTGAGTTAGTCAGCAGTGATGTAGGTTAGAGGCTAATAATTAGCAGTGTTGGAGGTTTCCAGTTTTTGCACGAGCAGATGCTGCGAATGTGTATCTGTCATGGAGATTTATTACTGATTATTATATAATTTTTATGAACTGGTTGTCACTTGATTAAGGTAAAATTTCGTAAATACATTGTTTTCTCTGCAACAAAATCTTTCCTTTGCTAACCACATGCCTATTAGTAATTAGAGCCTACAGTAGTTAGAATCTTTTATTTAGCTGGCTGGATTGGCCCTTGCTGTATTGCAGTAGTTCGTGTAATGAAGATTTTTGTAAGTGACTTATGATATGTATGGCTTATTGTTAGGATTTCTTCTTATTCAGAGCCATTCTTTTGAGTTAATTTGAAAGCAGTCAGATCATGTTACCATTGAATATTGTGGGTAATTAATGTATAGGAAAAGTTTGAGTTCTGGTAGTCAGGGCAAATTCAGTAGGTCTGTGTTGGGATGACAAAGACAAGCAAAGAGGAAGTAGTTAGCTCAGTATGTTCAATTTCACTCAGAAGTTTCAGAATTAATTTAAGAAGTTTCACCTTCTCAGTGATTTCAGAATAAGTAAAATTTTTATTGAAGTTTCATCTGGCGACCTTGCCAGGGTACCTCATGGAATCTTCTGATTTTCTTGTAGTTTGAATAACTAGTGCATAATTAGAAATATTGTTATTGCTTGTGTGTAATTACATAGAGAATTTCCATTGTAGTTGTAGTTTTTCATTGTTGTGCCAAATTGTAATGAGCAAAGCAGTTGTCACATACATCTGGATTTGCACTAAATATTCTGCTGTCACGTTTGCAACTAATTAGATTTGGTTATTTTCATTGTAATTTTAGGGTGTCTTCCCATTTTTGCTTTTCAAATTGTGTGTTTTCTGTGTTATCGTATGAAATAGTGTGATAAACATGGCATGTGAAAAGCGAAAAAGTAGGCTGCAAAGCAAACTAAGAAATGACACTGACGATGAGTGTAGCTTGTTAGCACTATCTACTAATGAAGTGAGAAATATTCAAAACAATAACTTGGTAATTATGCATAGGGAAATGGATCAGGTAATAAATAACAATGTAGAAAGCGAAACAATCAGTGATCAGGGAACAATTGTCGATCGATCAGTCGATAACAGTTCGTCTCGGGAACATGAAAGAGCAGAACAAAATCTTGCAAATACCGTGGATTCAGGTTTTGTGTCATTACATTTTCCTCAATTAAGTCACTATACACTTTCTGCTTTTCGAAATATGAGTATTGCCGGTGCGAATGCACTGTCGAAAAGCACAAAGGAGCATGAAACAACAGAACAAAATCTTGCAAATACCACAGATTCAAGTTTTGCATCATTACTTTTTTCTCAATTAAGTCAAGATTCGTTCTCTGCTCTTCAAAATCCGAATATTGCGGGATACAAATGCACTGCCGAACACCACAAAGCAATTAATTTAATTCACTAATACATTGTTATTGCAAATAATGGAACATATGGAACAAACTGATAAACAAACACAACAACAACTTCAAAAGTTAGACATAATGCTTAAACAAACACTTAAAATCGGATCGAAATGTCAAAAGGTTTGTAAAGATGTAAAAACACAAATGTGTGAGAATTTTTTCGCGACATGAGAACTCATTACAGAATCATGAAGCAGCCATAAAAGAACTGCTGATCATTGTTCACGAAAATCACGACACCTTGCAAGCTAAAATTGACTTTGTTGCATCTACCGACATGGTTACACAACTTATAAAAGATCAAGAAAACTTTAAGGCCACCTTATCTGGAAAAGTAGTCGAACTTTTGGATCAGTTCACAAATTTATCTACAAAGGGAGATAATGATTTGAATGATACAAGACTGGTAGCCTTCGCTGACATAGAGGAATACATGGAAATTAGGAAATTTAAACAAAGTCAGAATCAAATTAATATGCAACACAAAAAGGAAATGCGGGAAGTACAAGATCAGTTGGCTCATGTAATACAAGAACTCCATATTTCAAAGGGTACTCGCACTCCGACATGGGAAGAGGGATTTAGAAATAAGAACAAGTCACAAAGTAATAACAAAGTAATAACTCATGGTATTTTGGAGATTTGAAAGGAGTTGGCAAGGTGCACCGAATCTCGAGTCGGAACCGCCGACACGACGTAACAATGACCGACTTGCGACTCGGCATCACGATGACTTTGACTATAAACTTTTCATCACTACACGTAAATTTAAAACAGTCAAGAATTCCGGTAATGACACACATCCATAAGTTTGGCTTCATCAATTTGCTCATTGTTTTCCTCCTAATTGGTCATTATAGCATAGATTAGAATTCATATGTGACTATCTAGAAAATGAACCAGCTGTTCGAATGCGATCAGTTATTCGCGACTGTCACACTGAAGGAGATTTTTATCACGCCTTCCTTTCTGGGTATTGGTCACAGGCTACTCAAGATCGAGTAAAACACAGCATCACAACGATGAAACATTTCGAACAATCTGAATTTTCCAGCCCAGTAAAATATTTTGAAAATATGTTGCACAAAAATCCGTATTTGTAAAACCGTTAC
The DNA here is from genome assembly GCF_023864275.1 of Schistocerca cancellata. NCBI lineage: Eukaryota > Metazoa > Arthropoda > Insecta > Orthoptera > Acrididae > Schistocerca > Schistocerca cancellata. Next base: position 79,789,692 of record NC_064633.1, on the reverse strand, counting down.
AGCCGCTCGGAACTCATCCGGATTTGCTTAATTAAATTACCTGAACAGTTGAAGCATGTTATTCTGGCTGGACGTTGCAAAGATGACATCTAAGCTTTTGAGGAACTTTTACAAGAATTGGAAATCGACACAGACAGTCGCGAGATGCGAAAACGGGAAACCACCAACAATTACAGGTCACTTCTGTCACAATTCTGTGACGACAGAAATAATAACCGAAGACGACAAGGCCATTATTATAACGCAAATCGTGATGAAAATAGACACCAACTGTATGATAACCATTGGGAGAATAACAATAGTTACAGGGGAAGATCACCTCTCTGTGGTAATGAATATTTCAGAGATAACCGTAGTAACAGACAATATAGGAACCAGAACAATTATTACCAAGGGAGATAAAATGACTTCAGACGTAGTAGCTCACATCGCAATTACGATTCCGGGAGAAATTCTCCACTACGTGATCGACAAGGAAGAAATTACAGAAATTACGGACATGTCGACTGATTCTATGGTTATGACGACAGACCTGAATTTAATCAGAACTGGCGTGATTCAAACAGGACAGGGCCCTCTCAACAAGTTGAAATTGTAGAAGTTAGATCTCCAAATCCCAGTAACGACACGCGACAACAAAGAGATAACAGACAATTACTCGCACCGCAGGCAGCCACAAAACATACCTAAGAATCTGACGATGTAGCTAGCATGACTATTAATTAAGACAGTAATTTTTACGAGTTCACTTTTACAAGGAACAGACGACACAGTCTTGTTATATGCACATTTTTGTTTGTTGGTTGCATGATTACGTCAAGACTATAAAGTCCACATTCTTGGTACATACACTACTAATGAGGTTTTATAGCGACATTGTGGTTTACTTGAAAAGACATTTTTATTTAAAGTACTTTCTGAGAGGTCACAGATGATACAGTATTTGGTTTATTTGACAGCTACATGATTACAGTACGACACTACTTATGAGTGACATAATCTTCATTATTGCTTTTGCACTGTATCTGTTTATGTCTGTACAGTTTTTCTGCGTTTTTCTGAAAAGTAAAACATGTTTTATTTCTGACTTTTGTGGTATAGCTACAATGAAAGAGGTATTTTTCGTAACACAACAATACATTACAGCATAGTACTTTCAAGGTCATGGCAATGAACGTAATAACTACGACATCTATACACATAGCACTTTACTTTTGTATACGACAAAGGTAAGTACATTGACTTCTGGATAACTTTGCTTATGAATGATGATAACTATGACACTTGGCACATTTTTACCGCTAAGCAATGACAGAAATTATCTTACAGCAAGAACTGTAGTTGAGCAGTACATGACATGCAATTGAGTGATTACCTTTTATACTTGGAACCTTTTTTAAGAAATGTTTTTGAACCACTGTGATACAGAGAAGGTTTTCGACTATATATTTTATTCCGCAGTTTTAATCTGTAACATCTGAAGGTATAATTACATTCACCCTCATGGGGGTACACCTACTTTGTGTACCATGCGTGTGGCAAGCGCAAGGAGCCCTAGCTAATATGGTATTTGCTTATACAATTTTACACATCGGCACCATATTTCTCTAACACAGAATTACACAGCTACCCGATCATGGGGATACACCTACTTTGTGTACCATGCGTATAGCATGTGCAAGGAGCTGTAGCTAATATGGTATTTACTTATACAATTTTACACATCGATACCATATATTTCTCCAACACAGAATTACACAGCTATCTGATCATTTAACTGAGAGACACAAACATCTTTTTTTTGTATTTTTACACCTCTGACATGTCTAGTTAATTGTGAAGTAAGACTACTTCACACTTATGAAATTGTACTTTGTCTGCGTTTTGGGAACTACTCATACCTTTCCGAACCATTGTGATACTATAAGATATTTGAGTGCTGTATTTTGCATAGTATCATAATTTTTGAAGTACATTTGAGGTAGTTGACACTAATGACACGAGCAAGAGAGCACTTTTTTTAGAGGTTTTGAGATTATTGAAGGAAGCTACGACGATTTTGAGATGTGATTGATGTGCTATGATGATATTATTATGACGACAATGTGTATTATGATGTTGAGATATGGTTATGGTCGATAATATGATGTTATATGAGGAATATGATTATGTTACATGTTTATTATTATGAAATATTGAAGCAGTATCGACGTATAAGTATATGAATAAAGAGTAATGGTTAGGGACTCTGGTTTGTGGAAAAAATGTTGGAAATCAAGAATCATACTTAACGAGTTAACAGCTGAGTATATATGTGAATGTGAGTACCACAATGCCGACGGAAATTTTTGGACACTATTATTCACAAGATTTCGTTTTTACATACTTCTGTTAATTTCCAGCCTGTGAAATTTTTTTATTGGTATGAAACTGTTCTTGTAGCTCAAACTGTTGTCGTGAATATTTCAGTAAAGTGTGTATGTGACCTTGACGTAACGCTGTGCTGGGCTACATGCTAGCCGCTTTGAGATATACCTATTGTTGTGTGGACTTCAAACTTTCCTCATGCTACTTCAGCGACTTTGAAGCTTGCCACACACCCATAAGCGCTTGCATAACTGCAGAAAAGAGAGGCCGTTGACCTCTCTATTGACATTTCTTTGCAGAACGCACCACAAACACGACACACTATTACTTTGAGACATATGATTATACTCTGAAGCTCGTTCTTTGTGCTACTTACTGAAATGCTATGTCTACATACCTGATTATGACAAGTATCTTTCTATGAGACTTGAGAGAATTTTTACTGACTTATGAAATGCCATATGGCTGGTGAATGATGTTGTTATATTTTACTTTGTACATATTTGTTTATTTTATTTCATATCTGGTTTCCAGCTGCACTCTAGCATTGGTTTTGTAAAATAAAATTTAATACATATGCTAATGCAAATACTTTATGTCAACAGATCCATTAAATAATAATTTTATGATCCACATTCCTAACAAAAGGGGAGCACTTGAAAAAAAAATAATAAGAAGGAGAAGTGACTAGTAACTGGAATTGCATACATAATTTTCTTTTCAAGGACTTGATAATTTTTTGGTAGAATAAGTTGTTGTTGTGCACCTCTTCAGTGATAAGATGTGACATAGACATTAAGATGTGAATAGACATTTCTTTTATCTGCATTGCTGTCTTTACTGTAATATTTTTTTCTGCTTGTGCTTTGTCATATTTAAGGTTTAAGTTATTGCATTCGTTGCTGCTATTTGTCAGGCATTCTGCTACTCAATTTTACTTTGTATTACTGTGCTAAGCCAATTTTACCACTGATTTTACTTTCCCTGTTTGCTGCATATTGCCTTATATTAGTTGTAATGTTGCATTTACTTTGCTAATTTTAATATACTGCTGTTTGCTTTGCCAATTTGCATTTTTTGTCATTGCTGTTAGTGTTAATGTTTGTACTGCTGCATTGCCTCGTTGTATAGGTTATGTATCTGAGCTCCGTAGATTTAAGTTAGTTTAAAAGAGGCTATGCTATACAAGAAAACAGTTATGATACGTTGGGAAGAAATGTATTGAGAAGCAATATGAAAAAGGTTTGGCCAAAGAGTATTTTACAATGAGGAACAATTATTTTGAAAGAGGAAATGAACAGATGTAAGTAGGGTATAGTGACAACAGGTTTAGGTAGGATTTTTTCCGAAACAAATGATGAGATAAAAAATATGTGAAAGTATAATTCCAGAAAGCATGCTTAGATAGGACTTATTTTTGGGGACAATGTTGAACTTAGGGAGATCTCCGAGAGTAAAATGAAATTTTCGGTTGGAAATGAAGTGCCACAAGTACTGCCGTACCAAATGTTACACTGAAAACAGACCCTGACCCCCTCCCCCTTTTGTGTTTTTCCGCGATGTGTTTATGTGTACCCTTGTGTATCTGAGTTCTTCCTGTCTCTGTGTTTACCTGTCCAGATAATTTTGGTAGAATTTTTTTCCTTCTAATACTAAGCTGCATCCACTATGATGAGGAATACCGTTATTCTCAAAACTAACCTGCTTATTAGTTTGAAAAGATATTCACAAATTTTTATTCTGTTCTGTTTTCTTTTAATGCTGATGTGTTAAGTTAATGTTTCTAAGGACATTCTCATTTTTCATTTATTTACTTATGTCACAGTTCCTGTAATACTCATGTATATGTTTATTTCTGTTCTTCTTGTAAAGCCAGTATTACCGCAAATGTTATCGGTATTATCTTGTTTTTGACTGCAATGATGTTTTCTGTACCTTTGTTATTGTATTATTATGCCGTAAAATTGTAAGTAAATAGTAGAGATTCATTTTACTGCACACTTCTGTTGACTGTGTTAGTGCTTATTCGTGTGTTGATAATTTAGCAAGGGACTGGTTCACAGCATTGCTGGTTCTAAGGATATTGCAAAGAAAATAAGTGAGTGCACAAGTAGTGGTTTATGGACTTGCTATATTATCCGCAAGACTATTCAGTTGTGATCGTGCACCCACACAGTCGCGACGGAAGGCTGCTGGCCATCTCTTCAAGGACTACAGTGGGTCTGCACATTTGGTGGCCCATTACTACCATAATTTCTACAAGGCATACTGTGGGTCTGCTCTGTGGTGACCTACCTACCGATATTCTTCAAGACTTCGACTGACTCTGCTGTGGGTTTGCTCTGTTGTGGCCCATTACCAGTCTTCATGTCAAGAGTCAGTTTGGAGGACAACTCTACTTTTTCAAGATTGCATGGAGGTCCACTACCAGTGTGTGCATTTTCTTTAAGTGCTCAGACTTTGTGCATAAAACTGTAATAGACTACTCTTATGATGAATGATTAGGACTGTCTTTAGGGACTGTGAGGTGAACTTTTTGATTTATTGACCAACAGTATATCAGTGTGCATCTGATCTATATGATATTGTTAATGTGAAAAATATTTTAGCAAATAAGTCTTGGGCACTGCCCAAATTATTTTCTAAATTTTTTTGAGAGGAGCAGGGGGGGAGGGCTATGTAAGTAGCCTGTTTATGTATTTGTATGTTGGCAGTGCTATGTAGCGCTCTGCATTAATACCTCTGACAGCGCTGTGCGCACACTGTAAGAGACTCTGTGGCTGGTCGGACTAGCAGTTGGAAGTTAACAGTTAGCGGTGATGGAAGTTGGGAATGAGTAGTCAGCAGTGATGGAGGTTGGAGGTTAATAATTAGCAGTGTTGGAGGTTTGCTGTATTAGCGCGAGCGGACGGTTTGAATGTGTATGTGGTGGTGGTGGTTAGTGTTTAACGTCCCGTCGACAACGAGGTCATTAGAGACGGAGCGCAAGCTCGGGTTAGGGAAGGATTGGGAAGGAAATCGGCCGTGCCCTGTCAAAGGAACCATCCCAGCATTTGCCTGAAACGATTTAGGGAAATCACGGAAAACCTAAATCAGGATGGCTGGAGACGGGATTGAACCGTCGTCCTCCCGAATGCGAGTCCAGTGTGCTAACCACTGCGCCACCTCGCTCGGTTTGAATGTGTATCCGTCACGGAGATTTATTAATGATGATTATATAATTTTTTTTGAACTCGTTGTCACTTGATTAAGGTAAAACTTTGTAAATATATTGTTTGTTCTGCAGCAAAATCTTTCCTTTGCTATCCACACACCTATTAGTAGTTAGAGCCTACAGTAGTTAGAATCTTTTATTTAGCTAGCTGTATTGGCCCTTGCTGTATTGCAGTAGTTCGTGTAATGAAGATTTTTGTGACGTAAGTGACATATGTATGGGTTATTGTTAGGATTTCTTCATATAATATTGAATGCCCAAGCAGTTTTCTATGTCTGTGTTGTGGAATAACCGATGATTTATGGCAGAACTTTATTTTTGGAGTTATTCGATACGCAGAAATAATAAACTGACTGTAGACAACATTAGTCACCTCCGTAAAGAGCTGACTAATCGATTTGGAGCGCATGAGATGGTGCAGAAGTGGTACTAAGCGGTCGCGTGACCCTGCATAACTTGGCAGCGAACTGGTGGGCTTGTGTGGCAGTCGGCTGCATGGTTGCCGCGCAGTAAGATGAGTCGAGGTTGAGAAGCGAGTGAATGGCACAACGAAACTACCGTGTTTAGATGAGCTCATAACCACATGGTGAACGAAGCTGTCCGCTTTGTTGGTGTATTAATGGCGGGGCGTCCAACGTATCAACAGGAGTAGATTTCGTAGCTGTGCGATACGCCTTGTCAACGCCTGTCGTTTTCAAAGGCAATAGGAATTGCTTTTGTCAGTAAGTGCAGGTCCATCATATCCAATTTCACATGGGACATTGCGAAACGACTGCGTTCAATAGACATTTGTGGTCGGGTGCCTCCCAGAAGGCCTTTAGTCACAGCGGCACAAGAGCTGAACGTCTTCAGTGGGCAAACAACACAGAAACTGGACAGAAACTGGCTGGAGGCGTGAAATGTCGTTCGACGAGTCGCAATTTGATCTCTTTTCAAATGATGCAAGGGATTGAGAGCACACAGGGCCAAACGAGGCGCTTTACATGCGGTGCGTAGATGGTTCAGTTAACGCTAGAGGTGGTTCTGTAATATTTTGGGAATATTTTCCGTACTATAAAATGTGCCCAGTCCGCCCGACGTGAACATGAACCAAGATTTTTATTTCAGCGATCCTCTCCAACTTGATGATGAGAGTGTTACGGATACTAAAAATGGTTGAAATGCCTCTGAGCACTATGGGACTTAACTTCTAAGGTCATCAGTCCCCTAGAACTTAGAACTACTTAAACCTAACTAACCTAAGGACATCACACACAGCCGTGCCCGAGGCAGGATTCGAACCTGTGACCGTAGTGGTCGCGCGGTTCCAGACTGTTACGGATACTATTGCTTTACAAGATGACTACATCCATATTCACAGGATTGCACGCATACGTTCGTTGTTGGATCAACACTCAGGTACTCTATCGCACCACGAGTGGTTTCCTAAATGCCTTGACCTTTTTCCCACAGAATATATAACTGGAACTATATAGAATGTAGCAGTCAACATCTTCGCTGTTTGGTAGCCCTACTGGATCCAATCATGTGTGGGTGGCTTCAGCTGGATCTCGTCAAACTGAGGCCGTTATAAAGGCCGGAGGCACTGCCACATGGTACTAGCGTGATGTCTCCTGCACACGAATAATGTTTTGGCCAGTGTTCTTATTCTGCATCCCCAAACCACCATACCCCACTATTTAGAGAATGGCATTAATTGCTACCAGATCAGTAATTGTAGAGTGTTCAAGAAATCATTGCCCTTCAGCGGTGACTTGAAACGATAGAAGAGAAAAGAGCTTTAATTTGTTTTCAGTGTATGTGTGTGCGCCAGATAAGTCACTTGTGTAGAAGCATTCCAAGACATTCCACATTGTCACAAGCCGTTTTCTATCTAAAGTGGGGAGGAGGACTGATTTTCTGCTCCCAGCGCTGATTTTCACTTTCCAGGCATTGGTAGAAATGTCGACAGCATAGATGGTTATGCGCTCTGCTGGTTCCATGATGGGTGTCATTCGTGTATATGTCAGGTAGGATTTGTGGTTACGCGAAAACTTGCAAATTCCGACTGATCATTTCTGACAAAGACTCCTCCCCCCCTCTCTCTCTCTCTCTGAAACGGTCAGTCATTACAGTCTTATATACTGGCAACCCTTTCTAGTCCAGTGTGTATATCCAGTGCGTATATTTAGCCATCAAACCAGCTGGGTTAACACCTTTCAGTGTGTGGAGAAACACTGCTCCAGTGTAGCGTCTCATGTTCTTGGTCCAACAGACGTACTCTACCAGGCGCAGGGACTGGAGGACGGGGTTCTGTTCGATGCGGAAGAAAGAAGGGAGATTTGGTTTAACGTCCCATCGACATCGAAGTCATTAGACACGGAGCACAACCTCTGATTGTGTCAAGGATGGGGAAGGAAATCGGTGGTGACCTTTCAAAGGAACCATCGCGGCATTTGCGTGGAGTGATTTAGGGAAATCACGGATAGCCTAAATCTGGATGGGCGGTCGTAGGTGTGAACCGCCGTCCTCCCGAATGCGAGTCCAGTGCGCTAACCACTGCACCACCTCGCTACGTCGATGCTGCTCTGGGATGGTGGTGTTAGAACTTCTGGAGGGATTCTAGGGTGTTGCACTCCAAGACGTCGCTTCCATCACATAGGAGGTACTTAGTGTGGCGAACGTCCGGACTTAGTATCTTGTATCCAGTTTTTTCGCTAGTACAACTCCTGGCCCCCTTCGTCAAGAGCGAGAATTAATTCAAACTCCTAATATCGGACATGTTACATGATAGTTTGATAAATGAGTTCAATCAAGCTTCAGTAGATGACGATTCATTAAGTGTAACATTATCTTTCGTTTTCAGGAAGCATTTGCCAACAACATAAAACGGACATGCTTCTATAATCAACTGCTGGTGATAAATCGTACCCTTGCTTTGAAGACAGCGAACTGAAGAGAAGTAATTTGAATACAAAGAGGACGCCTCACATGACGATGAGTGAGCTTCGGAACCGCTTCGTTGCACTCTGCGGCCTATGAAACAGCCTGTATAACCGAATGTCACGGAACGCGAGCAGCTGGAGAGAATCAACGCGGTTGTTTTGTTCAGACCGAGAGAAGTGTGCTCCCGAAAAACAATGAAGTGTTATAGAATTACTTGCAGTCCGTTACCCACGATTATTTTACTCTGTGTTCTTTACTGTTCTTCTTTCGACGCAAATAAAGTAACTGAAAGGAACAAGACGATTTATAGTATTCCGTTTTTCGTCCTTTCCCGTCGGATCGTCTTGTTTTTCATTTGTGACTGTTTCTATTAGTTAATCGTCGAACAAAACATTAACGTGTGTTACTGCCTATTAACGTGCTATATGTTACACTTATTTGCGTTCAGAGTAAATTAGTTGTTCCCGTATCAAATGGATTGCCTGTAGCCTCTTCCTGCACTGTGCTACAGTTTTCTGGCTTCGCGACTTTCCTCGTCCGCCGCGACCAGCATCCGACGTTGACCATCATCTCATTCGTACAGGCTATTCCAACTTTACGCTCCAGCCGTTCAGCACTCGTACTCCGTTGGATTCTAATACATCGTTCGCGAGGAAACCGTTGGTACAGTGCACGATGTAGCGACACTGCAGGACATGGTTTGTTATTTAAGCCTATGGCTGGCTAGTTGTTGGCACTGAAAACAGGCAATCGCAAAGCTGCTGTTGTATCGCATTAATGATATTTACAACTGAATATTTCGTTTGCCAATTTATTAGGGTATTATCAGTGGCTATGTTAGCATGGTGGAAGAGTGTGTCTACAGTTTGTGTCCTGTGCTGAAAATTGTACTTAATGATACGGACAGAATAGTAGTTTGACCAGCAATTCAGCAAGAACACACACAGAACGACACCAACGTACACAGCCACTGATGATGTGCTTATAAACTGAGGCAAACGCGTCTAGCAAAAGAAATATTGCCTTTATTCCTTTGAAAACAGACGTTGTTAACCTAAAAAGCATTAATACAATGTTAACAGCAACTGACGGTTGATGGATCAACAACATTAAAGATGCTCCAGCTTTATATTAGGGAATCACTATTAGTTGCTAGTTCCTCGGTACAGTAACTCGTACAACAGATGGCGGTATCCCGAAAAATTTCCACGTGTGATATTTCATTTTCAATATACAACGTAGATTCAATTCCTGGTAATGACACTAAGATGTTTTCGACTATTTCTTCAATTTGTGGCTAATTTTTCGTGTATGAAGGGAGAAGCATCTCATTAACACCTGCGTTTGATTATTTGTACCTTACCTTGGTAGGTTCGATGACCCGAAAACCGAACACAATAAAATTTAGACATGTACAGTCAGTAGAACTCGCAACATTAAAAGATATAATTTTATGAAACATAAAATTTTCCAAGTCTATAACTTTCTTTGGGTCGCAAATACGTAAAAATGCAGAAAAAATTAATTTCCTCGAAACAAAATAATTGGTCTCACGCAAGTTAATAGCTAAACCAAGATGAAAATAACTAGTTATTGGCAGCTGGACGCGGAAAGGATGCGATGCTGCCGATTCGACGTTACCCGCACGCGCAATATGGCCGCTGCGACAGAGCTGTGGAATTCAGTTTTGAATTCTTTCGCATGTTTTCCTTCAACCTGCAATACCGGTTGTTAACGGCGACCATTCTTTTGGGTACTGTAAAAAAATCAACACAAAAAAACAAAGTTCATAACTGAAGCAAAACACAACAGTTAGTTATTGTCCGTAATTATCATTCGCAGAGCGACACGATAACGGTGAAGAAAACAGAAGGAATGACCGAGTTCGTCCTCTGGCCGGTAGTTGTTATGTTTGTAAACAATAGCTGAAAATCATTCTTATTCTGATCGGGGCACAGTGTATCACATTCAGTACCTAAGGCACTTCATTGGTGAGCCAAGCCTTCTCATCCACAGACAAATCGCGGACGCGTCACTGCCACTGTGGAGGAGGAATTGCTGGTATCGGCAGAAGCGGTACTGTGCGGCAAACAGACAGGTACAACTCTACACGAACACGGATAATCGAGCAGGCTTTCAGGAGCTGGACTTCGGCCTATTTCAACGTCAGCGCAGTATACTTAAGAGGTGAAACTGCGGAAAAATCCGTTTTTAAACATAGTGCGAATTAATGTAGGTTAATCCACGAGTATTTCCTAGCAGTTGGACACAGGTCGTCGACATCAATGTGAAAGTCTACCGATTAGCATTTTCTGAGGATAGACCCTAATACCAATCGTAAAGTTATATTTTCCTTCGAATCGCTATTTTTCTCAGACATTTTCGTATTCCCTACAGATTCAGAACATTAAAGTACAAACAAAGAAAAAAAATATTCGCTAGGGGAGGAAGAAAGACTAGACATCTTGCGGACGATGAGGTCGTTACATACGGAAGGGAAAAGCGGATTAGGAAAAGATGGACGGCGAAGTCTGTCGTGCCTTATCGAAAGAACCATCCCGGCACTAGTATTATACAATTTAAGAAATTCACGGAAAACAAATCTCACAAATGTGAGTCCTCGTCTTACAACTGTGCCACCTCAGTCGGTATCTGTTTAGAGAAATGGAACAACAGGTACTGACAGAAGCTACGTTTCAGCCTTTTGTTAAGCTTGCCGAGCTGCTTATGTATTATGACATACCTACCAACGCTTCAACTCAATCCAAAAATTGTTTTTTCCATATATATTATTCTATAACGTGTCATCGGGAGGTTAACCCCTGATCTGACTTTCTTATATTGTATACCTTTGACGGTGCCGGTTCCTTTGGATGTTTTTAGAAGCTGTGTCCTTGTTCTGAGAGTTAAGAAGATGTAAGTCACTTCAACGCTCAATTAGTATAGTAGTACTGATTATTCTATTATATGTAATTGCTTCCCGTGGAAGTCGCAAAGACAGCGTGCACGTAACGAGTCAACTACATTTATTTTCCTCAGCAGACTGTATCACACAGGTATAACTAGTACTGCCGTTCCTCAAGCACCTCGACCAGCAACCGCCTAAACTGGCAGGCTGCAGCGCCGCCCATACTACACATCAAAAAAAGTTTTGCATCACCTCGGTTTGGAGAGTTCCGCGAACTGTACAGAAAATTGGAATAGAGATCAACATAAACATCATTTCTGTATTTTTTATTGCTCATGAAAACCACACATTGCATGTTGTACCACCATACAGCGAGCCCTTGAGAGTGGTGATCCAGATTGCTGTACACACCGGTATCTCTGATACCCAGCAGCACGTCATCTTGCATTGATGCATGCCTGTATTCGTCGTGGCACACTATCCACAAGTTCGTTAAGGTACTATTGGTCCAGATTTTCCCACTTCTCAACGGCGATTCGGCGAAGATCCCTCAGAGTGGTTAGTGGGTGACGTCGTCCATAAACAGCCCTTTTCAATCTATCCCAGGCCTCTTCGATAGGGTTAATGTCTGGAGAGCATGCTAGCCACTGTAGTCGAGAGATGTCGTTATCCCGAAGGAAGTCATTTATAAGATGTGCACGATGGGGGCGCGAATTGTCGTCCATATGCTGCCGATACGGTTAAACTATCCGTCGGAGGATGGTATTCACGTATCGTACAGCCGTCACGGCGTCTTGCATGACCACCAGCGGCGTACGTCGGCCCCAAATAATGCCACCTCAAAATAGCAAGGAACCTCCACCTTGCTGCACTCACTGGACAGTGTGTCTAAGGCGTTCAGCCTGACCGGGTTGCCTCCAAACTCGTCTCCGACGATTGTCCGGTAGAAGGCATATGCGACACTCATCGTTGAAGAGAACGTGATGCCAATCCTGAGCGGTCCATTCGGCATGTTGTCGGGCCCATCTATACTCCGCTGCATGGTGCCGTGGTTGCAAAGATGGAAATCGCCATGGACGTGGGGAGTGAAGTTGCGCATCATGCAGCCTATTTCGCACAGTTTGAGTCGTAACACGACGTCCTGTGGCTGCAGGAAAAGCATTATTCAACATGGTGGCGATGCTGTCAGGGTTACTCCGAGCCATAATCCGTAGGTAGCTGTCATCCACTGCAGTAGTAGCCCTTGGGCGGCCACAGCGAGGCATGTCATCGACAGTTCCTATCTCTCTGTATCTCCTCCATGCCCTCCGAGATGCCTCGACACTTCCCTTGTTGAAAGCCCTTCCTGGCTCAAAGTAACAATGGGGACGCGATCGAACAGCGGTATTAGCCGTCTAGGCATGGGTCAACTACAGACAACACGATCAGTGTACCTCCTTCCTGGTCGAGTGACTGGAACTGATCGGCTGGCTGTGGGCGCTGCCCATGCATGGTTGTTTACTTTTTGGGCGGGTTTAGTGACATCTCTGAACAGTCAAAGGGACTGTCTCTGTCATACAATATCCACAGTCAACGTTCTGGGAATCGGGTTGATGCAAAACTTTTTGGATGTGTGTATATTAGGTTTGACTGGAATACACTCTTTACCATTCCGAAGGTGGCAGGGGTAAAATACAGGGAGCGAAAGGCTATTTACAATTTGTTCAGAAACCAGATGGAAGTTATAAGAGTCGAGGGGCATGAAAGGGAAGCAGTGGTTGGGAAGGGAGTGAGACAGGGTTGCAGCTTCTCCCCGATGTTATTGAATCTCTATATTAAGCAAATAGGAAAAGAAACAAAAAAAAATTCGGAGTAGGTGTTAAAATCCATGGAGAAGAAATAAAAACTTCAGGGTTCGGCGATGATATTGTAATTCTGTCAGAGACAGCATAGGACTTGGAAGAGCAGTTGAACGGAATGGACAGTGTCTTGAAAGGAGGGTATAAGATGAACATCAACAAAAGCAAAACAAGGATAATGGAATGTAGTCGAATTAAATCGGGTGATGTTGATGGAATTAGATTAGGAAAGGAGACACTTAAAGTAGTAAAGGAGTTTTGCTATTTGGGGAGCAAAATAACTGATGGATCAAATGGATCTGAGCACTATGGGACTTAACATCTGAGGTCATCAGTCCCCTAGAACTTAGAACTACTTAAACCTAACTAACCTAAGGACATCACACACATCCATGCCCGAGGCAGGATTCGAACCTGCGACTGTAGCAGTCGCGCGGTTCCGGACTGAGCGCCTTAACCGCGAGACCACCGCGGCCGGCCAAAATAACTGATATTGTCGAAGTAGAGAGGATATAAAATGTAGACTGGCAATGGCAAGGAAAGCGTTTCTGAAGAAGGGAAATTTGTTAACATAGAGTATACATTTTAGCGTCAGGAAGTCGTTTCTGAAAGTATTTGTATGGAGTGTGGCCATGTATGGAAGTGAAACATGGACGATAAATAGTTTGGACAAGAAGAGAATAGAAGCTTTCGAAATGTGGTGCTACAAAAGAATGCTGAAGATTAGATGGGTAGATCACACAACTAATGAGAAGATACTGAATAGGATTGGGGAGAAGAGAAGTTTGTGGCACAACTTGACTAGAAGAAGGGATCGGTTGGTAGAACATGTTCTGAGGCATCAAGGGATCGCCAATTTAGTATTGGAGGGCAACGTGGAGGGAGACCAAGAGATGAATACACTAAGCAGATTCAGAAGGATGTAGGCTGCAGTAGGTACTGGGAAATGAAGAGGCTTGCACAGCATAGAGTAGCACGGAGAGCTGCATCAAACCAGTCTCAGGACTGAAGACCACAACATCAACAACATATTAGGTTCCAACAATTCTTTCTAATCTTCCTCCAAACACTTTCATCACTAAACTAATGTTCTGAAAGTCACACAATAACGATCATGATAATCATAATGATACAATCGTAGCTAGGTATTATCGAGATATAACAAGCAACAGTGCTGAAACTAAGATTTTTTTATCGATACATTCATGCACGTACGGCTGTGAAATAATATCAGGCTTCAAATAAGGTATACTGTGTATTGCCTCTGGAGCGTCATAGGAAACACCTGCATACTGTTTCATGGAATGGGCAGACGTTAACTGTTTTCCTACCTGCTGTTTTGCAGACTGCTTCATTTCAATACCAGAAGTGATTCAGTTCTCAGTCAGCACAACTTAACCGCTCAGGACCCTCGTTTGTAATTGCTGAGGATTAGAAAAGAAGTGACGAGACGCGAACGAAATAAATTACAGGCAGAATTTCAGTCTGCCTCTTTAGCTGTTTGCACTAACATCGTTGTTTGACAGGCTCGTAAAATTTTGTATCTCGATTTCTCGAAAAAGTTTAAGAAGCTCATCGCGCTACAGCAGCATATGTCATGCCTTATTACGTACCACAACCGTGCGAAACGCAAGCAAAATGGGTGACCTTTTATGTGTGTGGTTCCCTTTTTTGCATGAAGGACGAATTTTGGCTACGGCAGTTTTTGCTCGGTCAAGTGGACATTCATCTAGAGTGATAAACAAAAATGTTCAAATGTGTGTGAAATCTTATGGGACTTAACTGCTAAGGTCATCAGTCCCTAAGTTTACACACTACTTAACCTAAATTATCCTAAGGACAAACACACACATCCACTCCAGAGGGAGGACTCGAACCTTCGCCGGGACCAGCCGCGCAGTCCATGACTGCAGCGCCTCAGACCGCTCGGCTAATTCCGCGCGGCAGAGTGATAAACAGAAAGGACGCTGCACTGATGGATGGAAACGTGAGATCGACACTACATTTGCAGCTTCACATAACCGTGTATCGCCAAACGTGGTGATGAATGTAGTACGGATTTTCTTTCGCTAGTTTCTTTATTACAAGGATGTGGTATAAAAATTAGAAACAGGGGAAATTAGTTTCCAGAACCAGCAAGCATTCTTCAAGTTAATCACGCGCTGTGTTTTTTTCTAGACTGTTGAGTGCCTTAAAAAATTAACACAGGACGTCAACATACATTCATATTCTGACAAATATTTTAAATCGTGGTTGGCGAGAGCCGTTGTCTAATTTTCTTGTCAAATTACCAAAAAAATAGCTCCTTGTCCAATGTCTACATCAAACCGAGGTCGAACAATTGTTGTGATCTTCACTCTGAAGACTGGTTTGATACAGCTCTCCATGCTAACACGTCATATTCATGCCTCTTCACCATCGTGTAACTACTGCAGCTTACATGACTTTTAGGCTATTTACTATAATCAATCCTTAGTCACCACCTACAATTTTTAGTCCGCACATTTCTTTCCATTGAGGCCACTGGACGTGTCCTTTCAACTGATCCCTTTTTTAGTCAAGTTGGGCCATAAATTTTTTTGTTCTTCGATTCAGTTCAGTATCATCATATTAGTTACTCGATTTATCCATGTACTCTTCAGCATTCTTTTGTAGAACTACATTTTAAGAGCTTTTATCCTCCTCTTGTCTGAACTGTTTATCGTCTATGTTTCACTTAGAAGACTGCACCCATACAAATACTTTCAGAAAAGATTTTCTAAACCTAAAATTTATATTTGACGATAGCAAATTTCTCCTATTCAAATATACTTTACTTAAAATTGCAAGTCTATATTTTATACCGTGTCTACTTCGATCCTCGTCAGTTATTTTGCTAACCCAATGATAAAATCCATCCACTATTTCCAGTGTCTCATTTCATAATCTAATTACCTGGGCATCATCTGACTTAATTTTACTACTCTCCACCAATCCATTGGAGTTGTTTTTCTTTTGTTGATTTACAATTTCTTATTAAGAAATTATCGATTCTGTTCTTTGCTGTCTCTTATGACAATGTAATCGACAAAATTCAAAGTGTTTATTTCTTCTCCCAGAAGTTGAATTCCCTTTAAAAACCTTCCTCGATTTCCTTTAGTCCTTTATCAATAAAACCTTAAAACCTCTTTTCAAAACAATACCCGTTACATTCAACTGCTCTTCCAAATCTTCTGCTGTCTCGGACAGAACTGCAACGTCATAGCCAAACCTCAACGTTTTTATTTCTTCTCACTTTGTTTTCCAAATTCTTGCTTTGTGTCCGCAGCTCGTGGTCGTGCGGTAGCGTTCTCGCTTCCCGCGTCTGGGTTCCCGGGTTCGATTCCCGGGCGGGGTCAGGGATTTTGTCTGCCTCGTGATGACTGGGTGTTGTGTGATGTCCTTAGGTTAGTTAGGTTTAAGTAGTTCTGTGTTCTAGGGGACTGATGACCATAGATGGATGTTAAGACCCATAGTGCTCAGAGCTATTTGAACCACTTTGAATCTTGCTTCGTTTACTTCAGAAATAGCTGAATAACATCGGAGATTGGCTAAAATCCTGCCTCTCTCCCTTCTCAACTAGTACTTACTTTTCCCGTGCTTCAGCTCTTAATACTCGAATCTGGTTTCTATTTAAGTTTTAGGTAAATTTTCGCTCTCCGTGTCTTACACCTGACACCTTTAAAATCTCGAAGTTATTATTTCTGTGAATATTGTACTGTGGTTCCTCTAAATCTACAAATGCTGAAAACGCAAAACTTTCTTGAACTTAGCTCTAAGAGTAGTCGGGGAGCAAGTACAGGCTCACAAAACGGGACTCACTTGTGACAAAAAATCCAGCGGGTGGAGCGCAGGCAGTTAGGAGCGCCGCGGCCCGGCGGGGGGCGTCCGCGCCGCAGCCGCAGCCGCAGCCACGGCCGCACACACGTCGCATTCTGTACGGTCGGCTGGGCGGCGCTGGCGGGCTCAGCCCAGGCCGGCTGGGCGGCAGCTGAGCGGCGTGTCGGAAGGCGCGGCGCGGCGCCGCTTCACAGCCGTCAGCTCGGCAGCGCCGCGCTTCCACGCGTCACGAGGACGGCCACTCCTTTTCAGGCGCGTTCATTCCTCCGGTACACGTGTCAGCCCAGTTCTCGAGAAATACGTATACTTCATTTACACCTGCGAGAATGCAAGATCTTATCTGTAAAAACGTCAGACACGAGCACATTTCGCCCTCGAAAATGCGCTGTACTTTTCCTACATTGTATGCTTCACATTCCCTACCGGGATTTTTCATCGCTCCAGGTTCTCCTAACTTTCCATCTTAATGGGTAAATCATCATCACTGTACTACTGCTACTTTTTCATCCAATATCTACACGGGTCTGCATTAATTATCGAAATTAGGATTGTAAATGATAGATAGTTGACGGATGCCTTCCCGTCACCACCCCTTTAATCCCGGGATGGAGTTTGTGTACCCTAACTGCCTGCGCCTAAGGTTAACCGTGTGATAGTGGGCGAACGTTTCTAAATTTTTGATCGTGTAACTGAGACGGGACTTGGGTGCCAACCCGGTATTCGCCTAGTCGGATGTGGGTAATTGCCTAAAGGGCACATACATGCTGGCTGCCATACCGATCCTCATAGCTTCCCGAAATCCGGAAGCGACGTCTGCGGCTATTCGGGAATGTGAGTGTATATTTACACTGCTCGCCTTTAAAAATGCAGCACCTGGAACGATAGCAAATAACGAAATTCTACTTACTGTTTGTATACATTATGGTGCGAAAAATACACTATTAAATTTATACGTGACTTTGGGAACACAAAGTGCAAAATTTAGAACATAGAGTTTATACCTCTGGCAACAACAATGGCTCTCATCCGGCTATCAAACTGAGCTAAAATGAATATGTTACGTAATTCCAAGCTGCTTCATATCAACACCAGACTTATGCAATCGGTTTGCCTGGCGGTTCGTGGCCTGCTAGCACCCCACGGCCAGATCTCTCCAGCAGGTAAGATGTCTGAGGAGTGCTGACAAGGCACCAGAAGACTGTGTAGAGTTATGCCAGGACAGCTCGAGCAAATTCCGGTGTTGTTTTATCTTGTTGAAAGATAACATCACAGATCCCTCATATATTATGCAATCTGGTCTTGTGTTATGTTGTTGAAAGATAATGTCACAGAGACCTCGTATATAGTGCAATTCGGAATTGTTTTATCTGGTTGACAGATAATGTCACGGACACCTCATATATAGCGCATATGCTGTCTTTCGTTATCCTGTTGAAAGATAATGTCATGAAGACCACGTATATAGCACACAGCCATCGGCCTTAGCACATCGGAAATACTTCATCTGCTGTCCAAATTGCCCGTCACGGGATCCCAAGCTTATTGTGCACACAACAAGACCCTACAACGTCACACCAGATGCTGGGCCCCTATGACGATGACAAATGGTGTCTGGCAACGATCCCTCTCCTCGGGGCTTCTGCACACACGTACATCCTTCGCGATGCTCTAAGCAAACCCGGGACTCGTCTGAAAAGATACCGTGGTACAGTGCTTTTGTCCAGGGTTCTCGTTGGGTGGACCGTTGTCGGCGCGCTTTGCACTGCTGCCCCGTGTAGTGGAGCCGCAGCAATGGTCGCCATGTTGACAGTCCTAGGCGCTTCAGACATCCGTGTCCATAGCTGTGTTTGTGGAAACAAGCTCATTTCCCGGTTCAAGATATGAGACATGACTGTAAAATCCTGCACAGTCAAGTCAACAAAGTGTGTGTCGTCTCGAGCACTAATAGCGTTTGGCCGTTGAGAGTTTCTTTGGCGTTGAGTGTGGCCCCACAGAACGCATCGATTCCATATTTGCATGATTGTCGCCTGAGCTCCCGACCTACGTCTTCTGTTTCGGAATTTGAACGACAGATGCCTATTAAATATCAAAACTAAATATATCCACACATAATACTTGCAATATGTTTTCAAAAATAATATCTCAGTCAGTATATATCCAGATCCCGTTCCCAGTATATACAGGCTGACAATTATTGAACTGTATGAGCAAAACGTTAATTACTTACAAACTACGACGTATACACACTTTACTCAACATGTAAACATCACCACAAGTATTCGAATTTAGGTTATAATATGTTCGCTATGCCTGCCATCATTGGTGATGATGTGGAGCAAACGAATAGCGATATTCTGCATGACCTGCTGAAGTGTCGGGACATCGATGCTGTCGATGACCTCCTGACCCTGTTTTCAGCTGGGCAGTGGTTTTGGGGTTATTGCTGTAACCAGCCCCACAAAAAAGAGTCGCATGTGTTCAGATTCTGAGAATATGGCGGCCAATCGACGTCCATGCCAGTGGCCTCCGGGTACCCCAGAGAGCCAGAATGTGGTTTCCAAAGTGCTCCTCCAGGACATCTCCTGCTTCGATGGGGTCGAGCTCCGTCCTGCATGAACCAGGGTCGATAATGGGGATAAAATCATCTCCCAAAACCTTCGGGTACCGTTCGGTAGTCACCGTGCCATTCAGTGACTGGACATTGCCCACCACACTGCCACCCATTGAAGGCGAAGAGACTTCTCGGTCGCGAAATGCGGATCTCAGTCTCCCAAATGCGACACTTTTGCTTACTGACTAACCCATCCAAATGAAAGTCGGCTTCGTCGCTAAACCAGTGCATACTAATTCCCATCATGCCCCGCGGCCAACTGTGCAGTTTGAACGTCCTAACGCAAACCGTCCAGAAGTTCTGACGATTTTGTTTCATATTGTTCAATAACTGTCACCCTCTATGAGTAGTGCAGTAGCAACAAGATGCGGCATTCATTTAGCCGACTTGTGCCAGAATAAATAATATTGCGCATAGTGTATTCTCGCTGACAGTAGACACATAACTGTTTCATTATTGACTCCAGCAGTCAAGGAACGTGACTGAATCGATGCAATAATACGAAAACCGACATTTTCCAACCCATATAAGAGAAGAATCAAATTCTAACGATATACAACTAAACAGCACTTTACATATCGACTTCGTCCACTAATACTTACAGTAACTTCAGAAGTTCACAATTTCGACTTATGGGATTAACAACAATCCTTACCGTTTATATAA
The DNA here is from genome assembly GCF_023864275.1 of Schistocerca cancellata. Classification (NCBI taxonomy): domain Eukaryota; kingdom Metazoa; phylum Arthropoda; class Insecta; order Orthoptera; family Acrididae; genus Schistocerca; species Schistocerca cancellata. The sequence continues at coordinate 79,769,305 of NC_064633.1, read as the reverse complement.
TGACAGCACAGATTGAAAAGATTGAAGGAAGAGAAAAGATAAGGATTTAACATCCCATCGATGTCGAGGTCACTAGAGAGGTAGCACATGTTCGGAATGGACGGCGATGGACTAGGAAACTTGCCGTGTCGTTTCAAAGGAACCAACCCGACATTTTCCTCAAACGATTTACGAATAACATTGAAAACCTAAATACGGATGACAAGGCAGTGATCTGAACCACCTTCCGTCGGAACGTGAATCCAATGTCTTGCCACTGTGCCACCTTTCTTGGTATACAAAGAAGGTATCCGACAGCAAGATTCAACTTGTCTTCAGAACGTAAGTCAATGAAATGGCATTGGTTTATTTCAGATATACAAAAAAGATTATAATCTGTTGGAGTTCACAGCAATAACAGTATGAGCGAATAATACCCGTGCACGTGTGTAAGTCTTCCGATATGAAATTCAGAACCCTGAACAAGAATATACTTCGCGATGAGAAGACAACAGTATACATTTGTTCATCCTAGGTAGAGATAAAATATGTACTTACTCTATATGCACAACAAATTAAAAATGGACCAGTAAGTATAACTGTTCACTGTCCATTGCATTCTATTCTATTAATCAGCAACACTAAAGATTAAGAGACCAATATGGGTAGGGTATACTGCACCTCCGGTAATTTCAATACCCATCTCTGTTCTTCAAATGCCACACTTCACTAAATCGAACTATAGACAAGCTCCTTTACTTTCACGTCGTGCTCATTCATATTTCCACTCACCCACACAGCACAGCACATTTTATTTCGGAGATTCCAAATTTTATATTCAAAAAACACTGTTTATATACTCCATAAGTATCATCATCGATATTTACTGCTAAGTACAAAAGAGATGCAGAAATGAGTTCATCATTTGTCCATACATCTTAGAATACTTATAGAATAGTAATAAGATGAAATACATTTCGTTGATATGACGTGGAATGGTTTAAATTTTCTCAGTACACTTATCATTTTCCAAAATGGTAAACAGAAAACAATGAAACAGCAAACGGTAAACCATTGACTGGTAAATGGCTAAATTGGCATGGGTTCAACGATTAAACAGGTAAATGGGCAAGGTGTTGAACGGGTAAATGGATAAAGGGTTAAAAGGGTAAGTAAAAGTGTGTGAATGGGTAAATATTTAAACTGTTGAAGAGGTTGACAGGGAGAGGGGTAGTACTCGAAACTGTTGGTCAGCAGAGTCAGCAAGTGGTGAGATAGGGGAATCCTTGGTGTTGTCTCGCGGTAAGGCCTACTTTGCCAGATAAAACTTCTCTTCAACAACTACGCGCTTCTAATTTGTATACTACATTCTGTAAGAAATGTTGAGTTTTAACTATTTATGAAGAGTAACTTTCGTACTCATTGTTATATTCAACAGCGAATGCTGCATAGTCCCCAACAAAAAATACAGATGCAAGTAGAAAGAGAGTCCATAAACTACTTTTTTTAGTCAACAACGAAAACATAGTTCATAACATGTATTTTAACCTAGTGACGTATGTCACTGTATGGTAGTGAGACACAGGCTGTGAAAAAACCGGAACAGAAGAGAATCGAAGCATTTGAGAGGTGATGCTACAGAAGAACGTTGAAAACTAGATGGAGTGATAAGGTAAGAAATGAGGTGATCCTCCGGATAACTGCCAGAAGATTTATGTCTGAAGACTTACGGTGGCTTCCTGTTCGCATTTACTCGTACATTGTTACAGAGTGTTTCGTACGAAATCTACCCACATTAAATTAGGCGTCGTCTCGGCCTTTTCTTGTGTCTGGGACCTAGTAAAGGACATCCATAGTCTAAATGCCAACCATTCAGCTGATTACCATATCTCCATTTCATTTTCACCGCAGTGTTATTTGCGTGTTCCATTCCAGTCTGTTCCTTTATCCACTTGTCTGTTTTCCTGTCTATCCTCCTATTTCCGGTTTGCATGTGCTTAATTCTAACTGGGAAACCCTCCGTTTCTGATTTTTTTTTTCATTAAACGTCGCTGTCCCACCGCCATTTATCCAAACCGGTAATACAGTCTAATTGCCAACTTTGTTCCCAGACGAATCGGAAAATTAGTTTCTAAAATACCTCCAAGCCTTTTTTGTACTTGTGTTTATTTCTTTTACTGTCCGTCATTTGTCGCCTTCAACTGTCGCCATCAATTTTCCTAAAAACAAACACTCATCATATCGATCTATGATTTCATGGTCAGTTTGTCCTTTTCTTTTTATACACTATTTTCATACTATACACTGTTTTCATCGTATTATACCTGAATTTCACCTCTGCGTTCTAATTTCCTCTATTGAGCTTATTCATCAATTATCGAAGCATAATTGCACAAGCTGCAAATATTGCAATGTCGTCAGCAAACGAATATGGTTCAGGTGTATTTCATTAATTCATTTTACTTCTTCCTTTCCCCTTCTGAGGGATTTAAAACCTTCCTCTGGCGTTGCTGAGAATACAGAATGTCCTTTCCCCACTCCTCATCCAGTTCCAAATTACACAGCAGAAATTGTGTAAATAATTTTATAATTTCTTTTTTTTTTTCTTTTAACTTCAGCTCAAGCTTTAATCACTTCTGTTAACGCCGGCCAGCTTCCACCTTTTTATACCGATATATACTTTATGCACCCGATCTCGCATTGCTGTCGGACTATCATACTATACATTATCTGTGTGTCTGATTTAACTTGTGCATTGTATAAACATTTAAAGAAACCGATAACCACGTGTAGAATTTTCTCTCTTTTGTTAGTTAATGTGTCATTTGCCATCTAAACAGTTGAAATGTGATTCTATCTGACAGAAATCCCTCTTTTGTTTTCTTCATACTCTTATTGGTTTCAGTAATTGTCTGATCAGACTTTCATTACACCTTTTGAAATCCTTCGGAGGTATTAATGAATTGTTTCGCTTCACTCAGTGTATTCTGTCATGTTCCTACTATCGTTTTGTTGAAACTACGACTTTTTCTTTAACAGTTGCTTCATTCCAGTTGACATTTCTTTGGCTTTTTTTTATACATAGAGAAGAACACTAGGGGAAACTATTCCCGTTTTATTCCCTTCTCAGGAAGGTGCTGCCGTCAGAAGAAACGAACCTGGCACTCTGCGGGTCGCAGCGAAGAATGTTGCATATCTTAACCGTGTAGGTAGGTAAGACAATACAAAAAGGGAAATGGCCAATTTGGATTTAGATGTATATATGTTAGCCAAGTACGTTGGCAGAAAAACACGACTTGTGGTCAGGTCAGTACACAGGATCAAATAGGGGTAATACAGGAGTAGGTCTAATAATGGATAAGAAAACAGGAATGAGGGTACTCTAGTATGAAAGTATAGTGAACACATTACAGCAGAAAACTTCATCACGAAGCCGACACCTGCAACAGTAGTGCAAGTTTGTAAGTTGACGAGGAGGCTTAAAGAATATATGATGAGATTAAATAAATTATTCAGATAGTTAAGGGAGACAAAAAATGTAACTGCGAAAGAGCGGAATTTGATAGTAGGAAAAGGATGAGAAGGCAAAATAGTAGGGTAACACATACTGTGATAGAGGAATGAAACAGGAAGCTGTTTGGTAGAACTTTGGGCAGAGCGCAATTTATTTATTTACACGTCTAGTTCCGTAGTACCAAACTGAGGAGCAAATCTCCGAGGTCACGGACACTAATTATTACAAATACTTTGTTTAAAAATCATGAGAGGGGGTAGACTATGTGAAAAAGATGAACGTTACAAGTTAGTTAGATAATGATAACCCACGTATCTCTAAATCAGATTTTAAACTGCAAACCAATTTCAGGCGCAGACGTGGGTTGTGAACACAATTCACTGCTTATGAGCTGCAGATTAAAACCGAATAAATTGCAGAAAGCTAGGGAACTAAACAGATGACACTTGGCTAAACTGAAAGCCCCGAAGGTTTTTCAGACTTTCAAAGGGAGAAATAAGCAACGATTGACTGAAATGGGAGTAATTAACACAGCAGAAGTCGAATGAGTAGCCGCAGACGATCGAAAATGCAAAAATATAAGGCCAAGAAGAAACCCGTGGATAATACACGAGATATTGAATCTAAGTGATGGAAAGATGAAATATAAAAATGGAGCAAATGAAGCACGCAAAATGGAATACAGACGTTTCAGAAATGAGATTGACAGGAAGAGCTAACTGGTAAAGCAGGAACGAGTAGTCGGGAAATGCATGTCAATAGTAAATGTAAATGCATTGAATAGGAAAACTGAAGCAACCTTTGGAGAAAGCAGAACCGTCGATATGAATAATAAGAACTCACATAGAAGCGCATGCTAAGCAAAGAAGAGAAGACTGAAAGGAGCAAGAAATACACAGAATGCACGACAAACAGACAATATTTCATAAATAGATGAGGAAGTAAATGAAGATTAGGTGGGTGATACGATACCACGACATGAATTTGACAGAGCACTTAAAAAACAAATAAGTCAAAACAAGCCCCGTGGATTAGCCGACATTTCCTCAGAATTGTTGAGATCTAGGGAGGGACAGCCATGACAAAATTTATTTATCCAGTAAACGATGTATGTCAGATACACGAAATAACATCAGACTCCAAGAAGAATATAAGACTTTCCATTCCAAGGATCTAGTGATGATTGGTGTGAGCATTACCGAACTATCAGTTTTATAAGTCATGGTTGGAAAATACTGCCACGAATTCTTTATAGAAGAATGGAAGGCTTTGTACAAGTTGACTTCGGGGAAGATCAGATTGGGTTCCGGAGAAATATTGGAGCCGCGAGGCAATACTGACCGTGCTACTTATCTTAGAAGAGAGGTTGAAGAAAGGAAGACCTTTGTAAACTTAGAGTAACGTAGACTGGAACAGTCTCATTGAAATTCTTAACGTAGAGGCGATAAAACAATTGCAGTGAAAGGTTGTGTACAATTTGTATAGGAGCCAGACTGCAGGTGCATGGGTCGAAGGTTATGAAAGGGAAGCAACACTTTAGAGGGAATGAGACAATTTTGTAGCCCAATCCCGATGTTATTCAATCTGTTCACTTAGCAAGCATTTAAGGAAATCAAGATGAAATTTGAAGTAGGAATTAAATTTCAAGAAGAAGAAATAAAACCTTTGTGGTTTGCGGATGGCATTGTAATTCTGTCAGGGCAGTAAAGTGCTTGGAGTAGCAGTTGAACGGATTGGACAATGTCTTAAAAAGACGTTAGAAGATGAATATCAACAAAAATAAAATAAAGGAAATGGAACGTAGTCGAAATAAATCAGACGATTCTGACAGAATCAGAGTAGAAAATGAGACAGTAAATTGTCGGAAGCTGTTTGTAGGAGGAATAGGGGTATAATCGGGTATGGTGGTGGAATCGGGAACCTTCATATTTCTCTCTGCGAATTGGTAACATTGTTTCTTGTCCGATAGACCTCGGAAGCAGCCAGTAGCTCCAGTACCGCCAACAGACCAGTTAGCGTCAGGCGGGTTGTCGTTAGATTTTTGTGGTTTCTTATCTTATTTTGTGATGTCTTGTGGTCAATAAGGGACTTACATTGTCGCGATACAAACTGAAACACGTAATTGCAATGAATAATATGGAGGCTCTTCAAAAGAAAAGGTACGAAACAACACTGTGGAATATTACCATTTAGAATAAAATGTCTAATTTCAGTATGCTAAAAACGTACAAGAAGCAATCACCAGATATTGAAAGAGGAAAATATGGCAAGGGAAACTGACAAAAAAAGGCTTGAGTTACAACAAGTCATTAACTAATTTCGGTGTAACCCAGTCGACATAACAAGATCGCCCGCGACCGTATCTACTCGATAGGTACGCTCCACCATGCTACGTAAAGTTTAACGGCTCGTTACATCGGGCATATCCTAGTAATGATGCTCTGTTTCGATTGTCGTTTCGGTCGTTTGGCGATCGCGAGTATTCCGCGATACTAAGGGAGAGCAGCAGCGCAATCCATGCTTTAAGGTTAATCGTAGTCTGCCATTCCCATTTTGTTGCAGAAACCTAGTTTCTAAATCTTATATTTGTGTTGCAATTTCTGCTACGTCCCTTCCAGCGTCCATTCAAATCAGTGGCCACCTACAAGTAGGATTGTAGTCAGTGCCTTCCGACGGTCTGATTGTGAGTAGAATTACAACATGAGAGCCCAATGGCCTATCAATATTTATGTCGCCCGCTAATTGGGGCAAGCTCTTTTCATTCAGGCCACCTCAGATACGAAAACTGTGGCAGTCAGTTTAGTTGGGGTAGCACAAGCTGAATGAGGCAGATCGTGTCCCAAAGCCTCACAGAGCACCTCTGGCCCACCTTCCACCCTCCACACACAGCTTCAGGAGGCCGTCGCGTCGCTCAACGCCTTACACCCTGCATCATATGGAAAGAGGCAAAACTGCGACTTATCCGACCACATTACACGCTTACAGTCAACTACTGCCCAGTTCCTGTTATTTGGCCCAATGAAGACGTTTTGTTTTGAGCGTCGCTACGGTCAATGGCATTTTGCAAGGTAGAAGAATCAGAATGTCCACTGCATGTAGTTCCGTTCGAGAAGTTCGCTCGGAAACTAGTCGGCATGGACCTGTATTCATTATCAATTCATGTCGCGATTGAAATCGATTGTCGTTGACGAAACTTGGCGCTCTTCTCAATTCCCCAGCGGTCAGGATAATTATACGATAGCTGTCCACACGCCCTGTTACATGGTCGCGAGTGGTATACAGATCACTGCAGACACGTTGGATACACCGACAAACCGGAAAATGCTTCATTCACGGTGGGGTCACTGGCACACCGAAACCCGACAGCTGCTGTCTACCGTTGTGTCACATCTGCACGTAGACGCATCTCGGCTCTGTACAGTCGACTGTCACACACACATCAGCGACGGTTTTACACCGCCTACAGCGCTCCACACCGATCTGTGCGTATTTTCAAGGGCCAGCTAATACACTGGCGCGCAAATCTTAAGGGCGAAAGTAACTTTAGCACAATGTGTCACTGTCAACTAACACAGCTCGACGAAACTAGGACCATACGTAGAAAAAAAGTAACTGAAAGAAATGCGCAACTACACAAGAGAAATGACGCTTTTATTCAAAGGCAATAATTACACTGAAGTCACCGCGATTTCTGACGGCCCTCTCAGCATTACTAATGGCGGGACACAGTTGTTAATAATGTGTGTGATCACCGAGAACAGCAGTGCATGTTCTGTGTCTCTAGCCACAAGTTTAGTAAGGCTCTTGTGGTAGGGTGATCCTTCGCTGCACCAGTGCGGTTGACAAGTACTGTATGGTAGCTGGTGCATTGGGGAGGTTACGTGTCCTCAGCCTGTCCCGCACGTTCTCGACGCTATTTCAGTCAGTGAGAGGCGTGGCACCTTATGTCGCTCCTGTCTAGAGCCTGTGTATCGGCAGAATGACTCATGTGTGCACAGTGACAGATTGTCTGAAGCGGTTGCAGTGGAGTACGTAGCTCTAATTTTCATCTGCTAGAGGACAGTAGCGGACAGAGACATTCAAGAAACAGGTCAAGAGAATGTTTTTCTGAATTGTTCTGCTTATTTCTCGACGGCTTTTCTGTTTATATATGTTTATACAGTTTTGTATGTACAGTCATACTCAAAAGTATCCGAACGACCTGAACTGCATTTCGGCTGATTCGCATGCAACCGGCATACCGCAGCTGTCTAGCAGATCCTCTAATCGCTCCTTGGTACAGTCGTTTGGCTATTGAAAATGGTTCCAACAAGTCACCACTAGAAAACACTGCTCTGTATCGCAGCAACTCAAGATGTAAAGTAATACCACGATGCTACAAATATCAGAGAACACCTTATCACAGATAAGACTGTCCTTAAGGCTTGTAAGCTCACATTTATTACAGTAAATGACGTACCTGAAATGCTACCACTCTCATTATTACGTCAGATAGGTAATACACGTAGTAAGTTCGTCGTATTCATGATTTCCTCTTCAAAGTAACATACAGTACATATTCTTTCACACAAAATGACATTAAAATATTTAAGTTATTCACGAGCAGTTAGTTGGGAATATGTATGAACTTCAAATGATACGACGAACCTTCTCGTTCTGCATATGGATTCAAATCCAGGTCAGGCAGACTAAGCCGGCCGGAGTGGCCGAGCGGTTCTAGGCGCTACAGTCTGTAACCGCGAGACCGCTGCGGTCGCAGGTTCGAATCCTGCCTCGGGCATGGATGTGTGTAATGTCCTTAGGTTAGTTAGGTTTAAGTAGTTCTAAGTTCTAGGGGACTGATGGCTTCAGAAGTTAAGTCCCCTAGTGCTCAGACCCATATAAACCATATATGAACCAGGCAGACTAAGCAAAGATTTCGTGACTGACGCAAACTAACAGTCATTCCTGATTAGGCATACAGAGAGTGATTTACCACGATTTTAGACAGTATCAGTTAGCAAATATCAACTTTAAATTACAAAACGCAAACATTTTTAATGGACGCGAATTCCTACCCAGCATCTCTTGTCCCTGTTAACGAACTACGAGGGATGTTAAATATTGCTTCTTCACAAGTAACTTACATGAAAGGCCGTGAGGCAAAGGTTTGTGTTGGACAGGGATTCGAACCCAGAACCTAATCGGATTGATATCGAAGCACAACCAAATGTGACATATCGGATTTTCTCGGCAGTAGCTAGATGTTTTAACTGAAATGACGAGACGAAACATTAATTTTTTCCTTCCCAGGACTCCAACCCGGCACCTATCGCTGTTATATTCTAGAGAAAACGAACGTTAAATATGGGTTTGTTGCACCAGCAGCGACATGTGAGCATGTTTGAACTAGAAATAATATGACGAAAAGTTCAGTGCTCACTGGGAATAGAGCCCACACATGTCGTTGTTGACTACACACAAAGAGACGTCAGCTACCGAATTTTTCTCCACCAGCAGCTCGGAATAACATCTTGAACTTACAGTGATCTCGCAAATAGTTCTGTGTCCCACTGGGAGTCAAAAACGTCAGATATCGTTAGTGTTGACAACGAACGAAAAAACATTAAAAATCAAAATTATTATCCACCAGCAGGTAGGTGTTCCCATGCTAGAGCTTGATAATATACAATGAAATCTTTACTGCCGGGCCAGGACTCGAACCCATTCACGCGCAATATGTGGAGCTGTTAAGAAATCTGCAGTTTTGAACAAACAACAAATTGTAACCGAGCTGTATTGTCATGAAGGGATCAAATTCCGCGTTAAGGGCGGTATGAGTTGCATTATCAGTTCAGAACCAATTTTATCGACATACAGAAGCTCAGATAAAAGATGGAATAAGTGTCCTGTGACGCTACATAGCGTTTGTTTCGTCACTAGAAATAAATAACTAGTATAAGAAAGGTTATTGGTGATAGAGTTTCTACATGTCGCCACTCCAGACCTTATTGTGGTTCAACCTAACGTCTACTTGGCAGAGAAGGAACATCATCTTTAACGTGAATTTCAGATCACACTGCCATTATATCTTCTTCACTTGGTGTAGCCAGAAGAGAATGGAACCTTTCTCTCCCTATCTAAAATCATTGACAGAAGTGGGAATCGAACCCGTACCATAGGTATAAGAACCTACCATCAGTCCAACAGACCACCAAACCCTCTTTTCTGTGACTCGTTTTTCTGTCATAAGGCCGTTGCGCCACACTGGATGAGAATTCTGACACACAGGCTCCCTGTAGTAAATTGCAGCATGTTCAGTAAATTCATTTACTTGGTTGACCGAATCACCATGAACTAGCTGCCTCGGCTACCCAGTGCATACATTCGACTCTATTTTGCAATCACCGAAATAAATTCACGTAACTGTCACCTACACAGAACTGCCAACAGTGTAGGATGCAGAAATTTAAATAGGAAGTGTTTCTTTCCACTTGAGCTATTCTATTGCGCTATCTGTTGGTAAAAAACGTCGTGCAGCGCAAAAGAAAAGCTGTAACTGTTTCTTTCAGAAGTCTAGACCCGGCCATTTGCATTATCTCGCAGCGCTGTGGTATGCAGAAGTTCTGGAGGAATTTTTGCTCAGCTCTGGAGCTGCTGTAACTATGTGTCAGCTAGTAGCGTAATGGTAAGTGTCGTGCACAATAGATAAGATGTCGCGAGTTCGAATAGATTTACTGCTAATTTTCTGTAAAACGCAGTTCTGCTGTCTGCTGAAGTTACCAATCTAATGGAACTTTGAACATAATTCCCTTCACTTCTCAACCCAAAATAGTCGCATGTGGAAAAAGGGCTAACTTCTGTGACATTACTTCGAGCCTAAGATGCCTAGAAGAGTCTTTACATCCTGCTGACATGAGAATAGCATAATCTCCGCGTCAGAAGCTTGCTTCTACTTAACCATTTAATAGACTCGCATTTTTTTCCACCGTGACAAATTTTGCAAGCTAAGCACATCATCCGTTACAGCACACTCTTGAGGCTGGGAAATGTGGCCACAATGGTCTGGTGGAACGAATTATCACTGGTGCACTGCGTGGGTTCAGGAATTTACTTTTACGAGGCAGAAACAGATTTATTTTACCTCTGGTAACCTCAAGAGAAAGACATTATAATCCATAATCCGCATTAACCATCACGTTCCTTCATTACCAACTAGGCAGAGCCGGTTTGCGTTGGGAAATGACATAACGGAAGTCATGGCAAACAGAAATACAGTCGCCAGTAAACTTACTTACATTAGAAAATTTTATTTTATTTGATGAACCGATAGCCATTTAAAGGAACAGGTCTGTTATTTTACTTGTTCTTGATTGAACTAGAGACGAAAAATTTGGTGCTGGACTGTGATTCGAATTCGTATCTCCTCTTTTGAGGATCTGAATCTCTCAGAACAGTATAGTTCAATCATTTCGTTCCTTTTCCCAAGACTGCAATCTTCTCTAGGTCTCCTCCAAAGGATCCAGTACAAAAAATATTCATAATTTCATTTCAAGCCCTATCAAGTGCACACCCACCTGCTAGTGAAAACTAACGTGCATTTTTAATGTCTGTTCATGTGTTGCCAACAATTGCAATAGGTGTCGTTATTTCTGGTCAAACACGCACACATCTTACTGTTGGTGAGTAAGCAACAGATACTTAAGCTATATTTGTGGATGCACGGTAGGTGCGCAGTTCGATTGTCGCTTAGGCACAAAAATTTTTATTCTTATTTTAGATTCAAACAGCTAGCAGTTCGTAAGAAAAACCGATACGTAACATCTGATTTTGCTCAGTTAACATTCGATTACGTGTTGGGTTCGTATCTCTGTCACAGAACTTCATATCTTGCACTTCATCTTTAAATGCATGCTCACTGTGTTACTTCAGAATAGAGGTATATCAGTCATCTTTCATGGTTAGTTAACAGGGACGAAAGGGTATTGATAGGAGTCCTGGTTTATTACAAAATTGTCGTCTTTTATTTTCAAGTTTAGATTTGATTACTGGTATTGGCAAAAATTTCGGTAATTCATGACTCTTTATGGCTAGTCATCAATACGATGTGATTAGATTAGATTAGATTAGATTAATTCTTGTTCCATAGATCATGAATACGACATTTCGTAATGATGTGGAACGTGTCATTTTAAATGAAAGATTTCTTTACATACCATGATTTAATTTCTTTGCAACAATCGTTTACACACACACACACACACACACTCATTCTTTTTTATTTTTCTCTCTCTCTCTCTCTCTCTCTCTCTCTCTCTCTCTCTCTCTGTCACACACACACACACACACACACAGTCTTTTTTATTTTTATTTGTTTCTTGTGCTCGACTATCGGGGAGGCACGAGAACGCCTGTGAATGAGTTTCTTAGTTTTGAGTACACTTGCGAAAGAAATACACTCCTGGAAATTGAAATAAGAACACCGTGAATTCATTGTCCCAGGAAGGGGAAACTTTATTGACACATTCCTGGGGTCAGATACATCACATGATCACACTGACAGAACCACAGCCACATAGACACAGGCAACAGAGCATGCACAATGTCGGCACTAGTACAGTGTATATCCACCTTTCGCAGCAATGCAGGCTGCTATTCGCCCATGGAGACGATCGTAGAGATGCTGGATGTAGTCCTGTGGAACGGCTTGCCATGCCATTTCCACCTGGCGCCTCAGTTGGACCAGCGTTCGTGCTGGACGTGCAGACCGCGTGAGACGACGCTTCATCCAGTCCGAAACATGCTCAATGGGGGACAGATCCGGAGATCTTGCTGGCCAGGGTAGTTGACTTACACCTTCTAGAGCACGTTGGGTGGCACGGGATACATGCGGACGTGCATTGTCCTGTTGGAACAGCAAGTTCCCTTGCCGGTCTAGGAATGGTAGAACGATGGGTTCGATGACGGTTTGGATGTACCGTGCACTATTCAGTGTCCCCTCGACGATCACCAGTGGTGTACGGCCAGTGTAGGAGATCGCTCCCCACACCATGATGCCGGGTGTTGGCCCTGTGTGCCTCGGTCGTATGCAGTCCTGATTGTGGCGCTCACCTGCACGGCGCCAAACACGCATACGACCATCATTGGCACCAAGGCAGAAGCGACTCTCATCGCTGAAGACGACACGTCTCCATTCGTCCCTCCATTCACGCCTGTCGCGACACCACTGGAGGCGGGCTGCACGATGTTGGGACGTGAGCGGAAGACGGCCTAACGGTGTGCGGGACCGTAGCCCAGCTTCATGGAGACGGTTGCGAATGGTCCTCGCCGATACCCCAGGAGCAACAGTGTCCCTAATTTCACGTCCACGCTGTAGCGGCATGCTACCAGTGTTAAAGACTGCGATGGAGCTCCGTATGCCACGGCAAACTGGCTGAAACTGACGGCGGCGGTGCACAAATGCTGCGCAGCTAGCGCCATTCGACGGCCAACACCGCGGTTCCTGGTGTGTCCGCTGTGCCGTGCGTGTGATCATTGCTGGTACAGCCCTCTCGCAGTGTCCGGAGCAAGTATGGTGGGTCTGACACACCGGTGTCAATGTGTTCTTTTTTCCATTTCCAGGAGTGTATAAAATCAACTAAGAGAGTTACTGATTTATGATGCTTAGTTTGCAGTCAATTCTGAGTATTATTAGTAACTACGCTCCAGTCCCTCAACCTAGTTACAGAAATGCGAATCAGACGCATTACATATTCCAGGCCGTAGCAGCTGCGACTTGGAGACACCATCTATGGTCACTTCCCAGCCCGCTGTAGGATCACATCGGCTCGTCTTCTTCCTGCTGGTACTGTAATGAGATTTGGCAACAAGGCAACGTTTGTTTGGCAACTCTGTGACCGACGAGTTACTTCTCTGTGTGCACGGAATTAGGCGTCAAAGTTCACTTGATTTTACCTGTCATTTCCATTGAATAAACTCAGTTATTATCGCTTCAGGTGTAACAAAAGATTGTAAACTTACGGTTTTCAGCCCAGGAAAGTCGTTGCAGGTGGAAATCGCAACTAATCTCGTCCTTTAAATAGCGGTTTATGAGTTCTAGCCACTATTGGCCTCGTAAGAGGAAGCTGAGACATACTTCTTCGCCAGCTATGTGGTAACGTGCTGACCTGTGAAAAAGCGTCTGTTATGGTTCGCAATTCTAACCTCACTGACTTCAATGTTTTTACCCCTTCTGTGAAAGAGCTACAAGCAGTCAGATCAAACATCAATAAGGAAATCGCAAGAAAATACTTTCGGCTCATAGTGCAATGGTGAAAAACTTACAATGCTGCACAACAGGTAACGCCTCTTTCCACTGCTGACAAGGAAATTTTGGGTTTCTAGAAATACATAACTATATTTATGAAATGTCACATTTGGATACCTCTTGAGTATGACACAGCATACCAATTAAACACAGACCCAATCAAAATCTAAGTGAGTAGTATTTTACTAATTCGTGTCGATAGAGGCATGCTTGTATACAGATACTCAGTTTTATTAAAACAGACTTTCGTCGTAAGGTTATCGTGGGTAGTTTTATTTCATTTCTTATAATACAGTGCACAATTTTCGTAAGGTTTCCTTTAGTGTTGTTGAAACAACAGTAAACATGAGAGCGAAATTAATCATCAACGATATATGCGAATTCTCTGATGTTATCTATAACAGTCTCACGATGCACATGCAGTTTATTGATTACATGCATGTAGAAAACTTGTTCTGAGTTAAACTGTCAAACAATGTTTGAAGAAGAATAAAATGCCACTACCACACGACAGCAAATGTAGAAAATATTTTTCTGACGTATTTGGGCATGATGCGCTCTCCCCATACATAATACATAAGCTCCGTGATGCATCTGCTGCCTGGCTGTCTATCAAACCTGAAAACAACAAAATGTCACAGAAGTTAGCCCTTTTTCCACATGCGACTATTTTGGGTTGAGAAGTGAAGGGAATTATGTTCAAAGTTCCATTAGATTGGTAACTTCAGCAGACAGCAGAACTGCGTTTTACAGAAAATTAGCAGTAAATCTATTCGAACTCGCGACATCTTATCTATTGTGCACGACACTTACCATTACGCTACTAGCTGACACATAGTTACAGCAGCTCCAGAGCTGAGCAAAAATTCCTCCAGAACTTCTGCATACCACAGCGCTGCGAGATAATGCAAATGGCCGGGTCTAGACTTCTGAAAGAAACAGTTACAGCTTTTCTTTTGCGCTGCACGACGTTTTTTACCAACAGATAGCGCAATAGAATAGCTCAAGTGGAAAGAAACACTTCCTATTTAAATTTCTGCATCCTACACTGTTGGCAGTTCTGTGTAGGTGACAGTTACGTGAATTTATTTCGGTGATTGCAAAATAGAGTCGAATGTATGCACTGGGTAGCCGAGGCAGCTAGTTCATGGTGATTCGGTCAACCAAGTAAATGAATTTACTGAACATGCTGCAATTTACTACAGGGAGCCTGTGTGTCAGAATTCTCATCCAGTGTGGCGCAACGGCCTTATGACAGAAAAACGAGTCACAGAAAAGAGGGTTTGGTGGTCTGTTGGACTGATGGTAGGTTCTTATACCTATGGTACGGGTTCGATTCCCATTTCTGTCAATGATTTTAGATAGGGAGAGAAAGGTTCCATTCTCTTCTGGCTACACCAAGTGAAGAAGATATAATGGCAGTGTGATCTGAAATTCACGTTAAAGATGATGTTCCTTCTCTGCCAAGTAGACGTTAGGTTGAACCACAATAAGGTCTGGAGTGGCGACATGTAGAAACTCTATCACCAATAACCTTTCTTATACTAGTTATTTATTTCTAGTGACGAAACAAACGCTATGTAGCGTCACAGGACACTTATTCCATCTTTTATCTGAGCTTCTGTATGTCGATAAAATTGGTTCTGAACTGATAATGCAACTCATACCGCCCTTAACGCGGAATTTGATCCCTTCATGACAATACAGCTCGGTTACAATTTGTTGTTTGTTCAAAACTGCAGATTTCTTAACAGCTCCACATATTGCGCGTGAATGGGTTCGAGTCCTGGCCCGGCAGTAAAGATTTCATTGTATATTATCAAGCTCTAGCATGGGAACACCTACCTGCTGGTGGATAATAATTTTGATTTTTAATGTTTTTTCGTTCGTTGTCAACACTAACGATATCTGACGTTTTTGACTCCCAGTGGGACACAGAACTATTTGCGAGATCACTGTAAGTTCAAGATGTTATTCCGAGCTGCTGGTGGAGAAAAATTCGGTAGCTGACGTCTCTTTGTGTGTAGTCAACAACGACATGTGTGGGCTCTATTCCCAGTGAGCACTGAACTTTTCGTCATATTATTTCTAGTTCAAACATGCTCACATGTCGCTGCTGGTGCAACAAACCCATATTTAACGTCCGTTTTCTCTAGAATATAACAGCGATAGGTGCCGGGTTGGAGTCCTGGGAAGGAAAAAATTAATGTTTCGTCTCGTCATTTCAGTTAAAACATCTAGCTACTGCCGAGAAAATCCGATATGTCACATTTGGTTGTGCTTCGATATCAATCCGATTAGGTTCTGGGTTCGAATCCCTGTCCAACACAAACCTTTGCCTCACGGCCTTTCATGTAAGTTACTTGTGAAGAAGCAATATTTAACATCCCTCGTAGTTCGTTAACAGGGACAAGAGATGCTGGGTAGGAATTCGCGTCCATTAAAAATGTTTGCGTTTTGTAATTTAAAGTTGATATTTGCTAACTGATACTGTCTAAAATCGTGGTAAATCACTCTCTGTATGCCTAATTAGGAATGACTGTTAGTTTGCGTCAGTCACGAAATCTTTGCTTAGTCTGCCTGGTTCATATATGGTTTATATGGGTCTGAGCACTAGGGGACTTAACTTCTGAAGCCATCAGTCCCCTAGAACTTAGAACTACTTAAACCTAACTAACCTAAGGACATTACACACATCCATGCCCGAGGCAGGATTCGAACCTGCGACCGCAGCGGTCTCGCGGTTACAGACTGTAGCGCCTAGAACCGCTCGGCCACTCCGGCCGGCTTAGTCTGCCTGACCTGGATTTGAATCCATATGCAGAACGAGAAGGTTCGTCGTATCATTTGAAGTTCATACATATTCCCAACTAACTGCTCGTGAATAACTTAAATATTTTAATGTCATTTTGTGTGAAAGAATATGTACTGTATGTTACTTTGAAGAGGAAATCATGAATACGACGAACTTACTACGTGTATTACCTATCTAACGTAATAATGAGAGTGGTAGCATTTCAGGTACGTCATTTATTGTAATAAATGTGAGCTTACAAGCCTTAAGGACAGTCTTATCTGTGATAAGGTGTTCTCTGATATTTGTAGCATCGTGGTATTACTTTACATCTTGAGTTACTGCGATACAGAGCAGTGTTTTCTAGTGGTGAGTTGTTGGAACCATTTTCAATAGTCAAACGACTGTACCAAAGAGCGATTAGAGGACCTGCTAGACAGCCGCGATATGCTGGTTGCATGCGAAACGGGCGAAATACAGTTCAGGTCGTTCGGATACTTTCGAGCACGAGTGTACTTTTAGTAGTGTGAATGATGCGTGAATGTGGTCTAAAGTAAACATGTACTGTATATTATTGTTCTACTGGTGAACACGTACGAAGTAGCGTGAGAAATATTTAAGACATTGTGAATGCAGACGCCGGGTAATTTTGTATTATAATATGTTAAGTACGTTTTTGGTAAGAGGAAAGCTAATTCGAGTGGAAATGAGAATAGTTAATAAAGTATAAACAAAATATCAGAGTGTTAAATATGTATTTCGGGAAGAAGTACAGTTCGAAAGTGTGTTATTTGTTGATTGGTAAGTCATGAAAAGCGCAACTAACGCGGGAGAATAATGCTTTTCTATTGGCCTTTAAAGAAAACTGACTAACCAGAACGAATTATTCTTCGCGCGTCTTTTCTCTCGGAGGTAATGAATTCTTACAGCAGTCTAAGTAGTCGGAGCTCAGCCTTTCAATGGTACGGTTGAGAGTAGTATGAGCTCCGAAGGATGTTCTAATTTGCTGGATTTAGTTGTGCTACAAGTTTGAAAAATGTTTTTAAGTGAAGGCATATTTATTCCGGCGTGTTTTTTAGAGAGAACGGAATTTTAAGTACTTTTGTGTATGAAAAAAGACGGTATTTCCGTGTGGCATATTAAGCAGATCGGTGACTACAAAAGTGAGTATATTAGACACCGACAAACTCAATAGTATGCCGAGCATTTTCATTGAAGAACAATCCGTACTTTGTAGCTGTTCAGATTTCGGGAAATACGTTACCATAAACTTGCTAACGTGAATGAAATGTTTTCGGCACGGCTGTGTTAAGATTAGCACGGGTTTGGCAGTGAACGGGTACATTATCAAGGTTCAGAATATAGGGATGTTTTCCCAGTATTTGCACCTTTCATTCAAAATTAAGACCTTTTCACGATTATTAGAATAGTTAGGTTGTATGCAGCCTTGCGCGAGTTGCAGTATGGTCGGTTTCTGCTCGGCTTCCCTACCGGCGATCTGCTGCAGCGGGTTCACAGGTAGGTGCAGGTAAGGATGACGAAAGGGAACGGCGCCGCCGCAAGAGGGGCGTGCAGGCCGGTCCACTCGTCGGAGAGCTCCTCCAGCTGCGCTGAAAAGATGGACGTGGGGAAGGAGGCTAGCGGTGACCGCTGGGCGTACCGTCTTCGGAGACCTGGAGGTGAGGACGCCCTCGCAGCATTACGCCTCCACACCTCCTTCCTGGACTCACTACGTGTTCCCACCTACCGCCTTACGAGGATAGGTCCGTAGTCATTACTCACACAGCATCTGCTCGCGTCCGAGAAGAGCACACGTGCCCGTTCACCGTCGATCCAGTCCCTATGCTCTTGGCACCATCGGAAACCGTGCCGCCAATGAGACGGCGTCAACGGAACACGACGTACTAGTCTCGGGCGAAGAGACCTCAGCCGTGCAGTCGCCGTGCCACTGTGGAACACGAGACTCTGCGCCTCGCAGCCCCGTTAAATGTAGATAGTTGCAACTGCACCCGTCGTTTGATGTCGGCCCTTCTGGCCTGTTGCGCCATGTAGCGCTCGTCTGCTGCTGCCGTTGGCCACGGTCGACCACTACTCTCTCCGGGCAGCAGTACCTTCCCTTCGGAACGCTCCAAATGCACGTGAAACAGTGTCGTGAGCACTACCAAACTATTTGGCTACACTCGTCACACTTCGTCCTTCTAGTTTCTCGATGATTCTTCCCCGTCTGAAGTCCTCTGAATGTTGTCTCCGGTCCACACTGCACTGTGACTGCCCGTTGATTGACACACACTGCGTTTTCCCGTCCCGTGAACTACCTGTTGTTGTGAAGGCATCCCCGTGTCATCCAGCTTTCTGTGTACGACGGGTAGACGTCTGCCAACATTTCCAATTCGTACTTGACATGTTATATTACTTTATGTAGCTCGTCCTCGTGTTTTGCACTTCGCGCCGTGAGCTCACGGGGGCTGCCAGCTGGTAACGTTCGAGCTGTGACAGCAGACCCTGCCGTGACCCAGCGCCGGCGGTGGCGATAAGAGCGCTACTGTTGCGGCAACGGAAGAGGCAGCCCGCCCGCCTGCCTGCGTGTTTGCGCTTCGCGCAGCCGCGCTTCCCAGAAACGCTTCCGTAATCGCCTGCCCCCGCCCGCCGCATTACTCCGTCCTCGGGCTAATTAAAAAGCGCCTTGTTTCCATAACAAAGGCTCATTTCAACGGCAGGAACAAACAGGTGTGCAAGCCGCAGAGGTACTGTCGACGTAAGTAGCTTCTCCGACCGAGGATACAATTAGCGGTGAGACTTGGCGTCGTTAAGTTCAGAGTTGTGCACGACAAACACGGTCTGACCGACGTTTCAGGTAGTCACTAACTTTAGCCGTCGTAAAACAACCGAATACAGCGGTGACGTTTCACTCAAATAAACTACTCCGAGTGAACAAAGGAAAAGTCCCATTCTTCGTGCTTTAGGGGTAAATGTCGTTCGTAGCGCTCCAGAAACGGAGACGTTTAGTTTCGGCAGATTTTCACATCAGTTTGTGAGTGCAACCAACAATCACGTAAGATGCAATGCAGAAACAGATCCTGCGAAAGATGGTGAGTCTGTTTTTCAGAACTCCTAAAGTCAAATGTGAATCAGCAAGTCACATTGTGTGTTATAACACACAACCAGAAACAGCGAAAATATTTACTTACAGTACTATTTTAAATAATTCGTCAGATTTCAAAATCCATTATTTTCGAAAGCATCTTATGTACAACAAGTTTTGATGCATTAAAGTTACAATTTAATACTATTAAAAAGTAATCTACGCCCAGATGATCACGCGACATATGTTCATAGGTAATGCTGGAAAATAGGCCTTCCTTTTCTAGTTTCCAAGCTTAATGGCCTTCGTGGCTCATAAACGCCTTCCAAAAACTCAACCTACGTTTTTGCCAGTGGGAGTACGTAAATACTGTCTTTGATATGATTATGAAATACAAAACACACCCCCACCCCCCACGCCCACCCCCTCACCCTCACAATGCAAACATGTTTCACTCTGGCCGAAACGCCCGTAATAGCAATACAGAAATTTCTCGTCATGAGGTACTGGAGGAAGTAAAGATGTGAGGACGGATTGTTAGTAGTGCCCGGATAGTTCAATAGGTTTCGAAAAGTCAGTCGCCATGTGTATCGGGACAGGATTACCACCCGACAGTGTCGCCCCCCTAACGAGTTAATAAGCGTATGAGATGCTCGTGTTTTGACTCCGCGAACGATATACCCCGTACGACGACCCATCATATGGGCCTTCTGCACCACTTTTGGGCAGGGATAGCAGATCATCGCCTGCGGTCTTTGAACATCCCGCAGAAGACACAGTATGCCAATAACTATCTAGCTTCGCTCATGCCGCACATCGTAAAGGCACTTTAAATTCCAAAACCAATAGACCGCAGCATTATGGCGATTCTCGGCTACTTCTTTATCACAGAAATGTTGTTCAAAGTTCGATATGGATCCCTCACCTTCCCCAAGGACAGGTAAGGACTAGGGCTAGTAAACATTAAAACATTTACAATAGAGCGGTGGCCCTGTTGCAAATTAAACGAGCAGGGTAGTGCAGTGGTTAAGCACACTGGACTCGCATTCTGGAGTACAATGGTTCAAATCCGTGTCCGGTCATCCTGATTTAAGTTTTACGTGATTTCCCTAAATCGCTTAAGGCAAATGCCGGGATGGTTCCCTGAAAGGGCACGGCCGCTTTCCTTCTCTATCCGTCCCTAATCCGTGCTTGTGCTCCGTCTTTAATGACGTAGTTGTTGACGGGACGTAAACACTAATCTATCCATCTTCCTATAGAACGAACATCGGTGACCCAACAAAGGATACGAGAAGATACGCTAGGATGATATGGCGAAGCGAGGACCCTAGTTGCAATTCCTAGTGTAGTGAATATCTAGTCTCCTTCAGAGGACGGACCTACCTTTAATTTTCTTTCTTCATGGCACGACGTGAAGCATTTATCGACAGAAATATCCCTGCTTCTGGACAGCGTTTTGTTTGCTCTTTTCGTCCCCAGCCTACCCTCCCCTCCTTGTTCCCTTCGGTGCGAAGCAGGCACCGCGCCCAGGCCTTCAAAGACGACCCCTGCTCACTCTGACCCTCCGACCCAATGCCTAAAAATAACAAAAAATAAAATAAAAGAGTCGGTAGAGCACTTGCCTGCGTAAGGTAAAGGTCCCGAGTTCGAGTCTTGGCCAGGCACACGAAGTTTCAGAAGTTTCTGATTTAGATAATGATTGACATTGGTGTTTCGATGGTGAGCCAGTAGTGCTCTTATTACTCGAAGCTTCAGTTGTGGAAACAACTACAATATTAATATGCACATAATCTATATGTACGATTATAAAGAAAAATTTAGGTGAACCGAATCTTAAAATTGCGATTTATACTCTTTAGAGTGATAAATGCAAAGTATATATGGTTGGCACTATTTCGGCTGCGAGCAGAAGTTCCATATTAAACACAGCATTGGCACTAACAATAAAAACTTTTAACATCTACATCTACATCCATACTCCGCAAGCCACCTGACGGTGTGTGGCGGAGGGTACCTTGAGTACCTCTGTCGGTTCTCCCTTCTATTCCAGTCTCGTATTGTTCGTGGAAAGAAGGATTGTCGGTATGCCTCTGTGTGGGCTCTAATCTCTCTGATTTTATCCTCATGGTCTCTTCGCGAGATATACGTAGGAGGGAGCAATATACTGCTTGACTCTTCGGTGAAGGTATGTTCTCGAAACTTTGACAAAAGCCCGTACCGAGCTACTGAGCGTCTCTCCTGCAGAGTCTTCCACTGGAGTTTATCTATCATCTCCGTAACGCTTTCGCGATTACTAAATGATCCTAACGAAGCGCGCTGCTCTCCGCTGGATCTTCTCTATATCAACCCTATCTGGTACGGATCCCACACTGCTGAGCAGTATTCAAGCAGTGGGCGAACAAGCGTACTGTAAGCTACTTCCTTTGTTTTCGGATTGCTTTTCCTTAGGATTCTTCCAATGAATCTCAGTCTTGCATCTGCTTTACCGACGATCAACATTATATGATCATTCCATTTTAAATCACTCCTAATGCGTACTCCCAGATAACATCATACATTAATGGCCCGTTCATCTTATTTATGGGGTCCAGTCGATCTTTGCTATCCCACAATTCTATGCTCAATCTTTTATTTAATATTGGCGTCCGTAATATAAAGAAGAAATTGTTAAAGTTTGACAACCTTTCGTATGCAACTGTCAGTTATTCGCTGCTTTCAGCTTTCTCTCTATGTTAGAAGCCCCCCACAGACTCTTCGTCATATTACTACTCTAGCGAGACTATTTTTAATTCTGTAATAGCTTAAGTCACAGCTAGAGCAAGCGCCACATCTGGA
Organism: Schistocerca cancellata; assembly: GCF_023864275.1. NCBI lineage: Eukaryota > Metazoa > Arthropoda > Insecta > Orthoptera > Acrididae > Schistocerca > Schistocerca cancellata. Next base: position 79,746,816 of record NC_064633.1, on the reverse strand, counting down.
ACAGCAGCAGGCATGACCGACGTCCTGCTGATAGAAGCACCACGTCACCGTGTGCCCACTTTCTACATCGTCACACTTCCATGACCACTGGGACATTGACCAGCCCCCAGGAAGCTTCTGCAATTTGACACACTCTCGCCTTACTACAGACGCACGCCGGTCATTGTTCCTGTTACACACTTTACCCTTTACCCTTTGCATGCACAGAGCCAGCCGTGTGTCAGTCGTCATTACGAGTCTACTGACACAGTCCTGGATTCTTCGCCTTAATTCTGCTGCGATTCATAGACTTCCGCCTGACTGCCCAGCCTGGGCAGCCAATACTCGTCTAGCCGTCCACCTCTTTCCTTCGGTGTAGGTCCAGACTTCGATTCTGGGCACTACCGTAGCTGCGACGCTGGGGCGCCATAACCTACAGCAAATTTCAAGACGATTAGCCTTGCCTCAAGCTGCGCCATAGCAGACCCACGTACGGTGCCCTGGGCCATCGCCGTGAGGGCAGTGCCTCAAATCGTCGTACCACAGTGAAAGCAGCTCACGCTCCTTGCCTCTGGCTATTGCTACGCCTGCTGCTACAATGCGAGGATACTACGATAAAACAGAAACGCACCGATGACTGTATCAGATGGATGGATTAGTTAAAGACTTTATGCGTTCATCCTCATGCTTGTGCGCAGCCAGTTCTGTCCTGTTACATGGTGGAGCTAATTTGAATAAATTAATAAAGAAGTAATAAAGAAGTTCTTGTATCCTCACCAGGCCACTCTTCGATTGTGCACTCCATTCGCCAGAGAACCACGCCCACACCCGGCCTTCAACCTCCTCAGCCAACTCGTCCTTCTACGACTGGTGTCAGGAGGACTGCTGAGAAAGGAAACGGAGGTGGACAACCAGAAGATAGCAACCAGTTCCACAGCAGTTCCTTTCTAAAAGGAAATGGGGAGTGGACGGATGGAAGTCAGAGCGATGAAGAATCATCTGAGAGAGCAAGGCTTGTAGGTAGATGTTGAAACTTTAATTTTCACTCGTGAGATTCGCAGCATCCTTTGGTTTGGCATTTCCCTACTTTCCCTTAATGTCGCGGTTCGCCGGCCGCTGTGGCCGAGCGGTTCTAGGCGCTTTAATCCGGAACCAAGCGGCTGCTACGATCGCAGGTTCGAATCCTGCCTCGGGCATGGATGTATGTCATGTCCTTAGGTTAGTTAGGTTTAAGTAGTTCTAAGTCTTTTTTTTTTTCGTCATCAGTCTACTGACTGCTTTGATGCGGCCCGTCACGAATTAAGTCTAGGGGACTGATGACCTCAGATGTTACGTCCCATAGTGCTTAGAGCCATTTGTCGCGTTTGGATAGCACTGTAGAGTTCTATAAGCGACCGAGGGCCGAATTTTTAACTCCTATAATAAGTACCCAATGCAATTTACCTGGTACTCTGCTCCGTACCCTGAGTTGCTGGGTTTGCCATAAAAAAGAGCATTATACCAACAAGTGCAAAGCGTGTGCCTGGTTCAGGCGTGAGAAATACTGGGTATCCCGAAAAATTCGATAATTTCTTAAAGATCAACTGGAACACGCATACGGGTTTTCACTGTAGATAGAATTGTACAGAGTAAATGTTTTGTTATCATTAAGGACGACAGGGATTCCATGTATATCATTAATTAAAGATAGCCATCGTGTAGGATTTAAGGTCATGACTAAGTCAGGAAATTGGGAGATGTAATCTGGAAAAATGTGAAAATAGTTCACACGTAACATACGTTGAAGCCGTGGTATAATGGTGATAAATTAGAACAAGAATGAAGAGTCGCGAGAGCGTTCCTTGGTTAGGTTATATGTTGTCTCAAAACAGGAAAAGCGCTGAGATACCACACGAATGGGAGACCGTCGTTGGACGAGATATCATCAATTAAACTGCTCCACTTCCCTCGATAATCAGTGTTCATGATAGCGTTAGAGTCACCAACAACCGCCGACCAATATAAGAAGTAACGTGGCGGGGAAGTCTATCACACATGGAAGTAAAGTTACGGAAGGGATTTTCTTTATGTACGACACAAGTGGACCTGGTATATCACCTGTAATCTGGAAAGGGTTATTATGGTATAGCGCCTATAGCTGGGAGCATTATAGGGTTATTGTACAGCACAGTTGGGGCTGACACAGCACCTGTAGCTGGGAGAATTATAGGATTACGGTACAGCACAGGTGGAACTGGAACAGCGTCTGTCGACTTGTCAGTGGCATCGGAGAGCTCTTGAAGCGGGACTACTGTTTAAACGTCTCAGCGAGAGGGAATAAAGACTGAAGAGAGTAGTAGGTTGTATGAGCTCGGCTGGAATCCTCAAGCCACGATGTCTTAAAACGCGACCAGAGCAAGGTGACCCTGAATGCTGTTGTAAATATTTTTTTTCGAATTGCTACGATTTAAGAACGTGGAGCAAGAGAACAGTGCGCGAACCGAAAAGTTCACGCAGGCCAGTATTGGCAAACGATAGGAATGTACACGAATTATTCCGTTCGCAGGCGTCAGTTTTGTTCTCCGTACCTTAACGTAGCGTGCCGTAGATGAATTTTCCTCGTCAATTATTAACGGCAGGTACAAAACTATTAGCGTCAGCTTCTAGAATGTGATATGAATAGGAGTGGGTAAGAGGAAAATAAATACTAGTACTATGAAAGCACCCCGTAACCTGTACTCCCCCGCGTAGTCGAGCCAGAAGCTGCCCACCAATGAGAAAAGTTTGATGAAGGACAAAGTCAACAAGAAACAAAGATCTCCGTGTAGATCCAAATGATAGTGAATTCGGAGAGAAAATGTAAACAGTGAGAAGGAGAAGGCAGGACCGTGAGTGAGGGAGGAAACGTGAAGGGTAAATAACTCTAAATAAAACAGTGGCTATGTTTCCGTAGAAGAAGGGAGCTGCAACAGCTTAAGCCACAGCCTGGAACGCCGGCAGCTGCGGTGAACGTCCTGCTGACATAAGCGACCCCTTACCGTGTGCCCACTTCTGCATCGTCACAAATTCGTGTACCGACGACATAGAACGCTGACCAACGAGTGGTACCTGTGGAGAGGCCAGGTTAAGGCCATATTCACACGAACGTATTTCTAAACGTGAAACACGCAAAACATGATTGTTACTAGCTCAGAGACGAGTTGCTACATCACACGGAACGTGCTTTATGCACTCACCGCGCTCTCCAGTGGCAGTTTTCGGCTATATCCGGCGAAAAAAACACAGTTTGTTTACGAAAGTGGACGTGTTTCAAATAACTAAATTAGCTCTGTTAGCTATGATCGTAGATGACTGGGGGAAATCTAGAAGAAGACTCAGGGCATTTCAATTTTTGGACAGCGGATTGTAAGTAGAGCAACGCTGCAAATGTTTATTTTAACATCTCACAAACATTGATCCTCTTTCCCTGTGTCTAATAAACTGCGTATTTGCTGCCTTGTACATATACTAACCATGTTGTTCTGCCGTTAGTATACATTATACTGAATTGCGAGATAATCAGCCAGTGGCGTAGACAATAATCCTACAATTGATGATCTATGTTCCATGGAAGATTCACAAGATCGAATAAAGTCACTCGTGAATAGAGATCCCGTCTTGTATACACTAATGGAGAATACTCAAGAACATATTTCTATTAAAATGCAGCCCCTGATTCTTTTAGCAAAGAAAGCTGAGTATCAAACATTTACAGAAAGCAGAACGCGAACCTGTTATCTTTCACTTCAACACAGGTTGTAATACTAACGCAATGCATCACACGTTATATGCAAATCTGCATTTCATAGATGTGTGCTTAATTTTTTTCATGCTGATGACTTCAGTAAAGGTATTATGCTGCTTTGAATTTTCTTGAACTCATATACAGGGATATTTGTAACTATCTCTGGTTTAATTGACGATTGTGCAAGAATCACAAGGTATACAGAAGAATAACGTACTTGCAGTCAGAGCATCTCTCAAAGTTTCGATTTGTAAAACGTGACGTGGAGTAGTTGCAGAGCATACAACTAGCGGCCAGGCGTACCAGAACATGTGGACAAATCATCTACTCCGTATTGTCTCATCGAATTAGTTGGCGCCTGCAAATAGGCAACCCAATAAACAGACATCCACGCTGGGCTGCTTTCATCGCCCCCTCCCGGACAGCAACAGCAGCGACTTCCATGCACTGCACGCATGTAATAGTGTTAGCCTCCTCATAAATGGTGCCCATATTGAGCACCTACAATTTGACTTAAAAACTTGGAGAGATACTCCACCCACTAATATGTGTCTATTTTCTGTAGGTCTGTTTTCGTGTAGAAATATTCTGAAACCCTGGAGAAACTTGTGAAAACTCTATGTACGCATTGCACAATTTTGAATTGTAAATTTTGCTGTTCTGGTCCACGTAAAGGGAGCAAGAAGCAGGTATTTGAGAATGAACAGAGAAAAGGCGGGAAGAGTTCCTCTGTGATATGGAGGCACAACGGTACAAAAGGAAATGGTGGAGCTCTAGTGGGAAAAATACAATCCAGTAACTCAGATGAGGACTTTCGAGGAGTTGTACAGGACTCACCAAATCGGGAGCACCTCTTGGAAAAGCAAATAATCATAGTGCCGAAAGTTCTTAAAAAATGCTCGGATAATGGATGGTTGGATTTCTTGGAAGATCTACAAGGCAACGCAGGCTCCATGGCATATTGCAGATATTGAGAAGAGCATGTGTGAGCTTTTATTGTACTGGAACTTCGTGTACGGTACGATCGACAGTCTTGTCACTTTTTCTAATTTCAAATTATACTTGTATCATTAAAGCAATTATTCTATAATTAAGCTTTAGGTTTAGACAGTATCTCTCACTACGATTCAATTTATAAACATAATAAAGAATTATTGACTGAAACCAGAGGAGAATTTTTGGATATAATTAATAACGATGTAGAGGAAACAGAAAATAAGGGCAGCATTTCACTTGACATAGAAGCAGTAAAAAATCAATTAAAACTTTAAAAAAAAGGAAGTTCTACTGGAACTGGAGAAGAACCAACTGAACTGGTGGAATATGGTACAGATAAATAACATAACTTCTGAGAAGCCTTTTTGAAAACTGCTTAAATGGCGAGGCCATACCAGAAGACTGGGAAGTAGGTTTTATATCAACAATCCACAAGAAAAGAAGAAAAGATGAGTATGAGAACTACAGAGGAATAACTGTGGCTAATGTACTTAGCAGACTTTATGAAAGGATTATCAAACATTTTTAGCAACAGAATTTAAAGAAATGGACGTGGAGGAACATTTTGGAATCAGAGCACACACTGAGCTGCTTTCGTTGCCCCCTCCCAGACAGCAACAGCAGCCTAGTAGTTGTTTGCTTGCAACAAATAACTGAAAAGAAAAAAGTTAGAAATCAACCCTTCATTTAGCATCTGTAGACATAGAAAAAGGGTATTGTAACATACCCATATGTAACTTGTGCAAAGCTGTGAAAGCGTTCCATCACAATTAAATCAATTCGGAACCTTTACGAAAACTCTATAGCAAGAACAAAAGTACAAAATTATCTCTCAGCTGGATTTAAAGTTACAAAAGGATTACGCCAAGGAAACCAGTGGAAAACTCGAAAAGAAAATGCATAAACATGAAGATCCCAGTAAATATATGACGATACATTAATTACAATTTGCTGACTATCAACAAATTTATGTACAAGATAAAGATAACATAGAGTACATTACAGGAAATTAATAGAGGAGTATAAAAAAGGGGACTTCAGGTCCACAGGAATAAAATAAAGTATTTGGTAATAAGAGACACAACTCAAGATTTGAACTAGAAGAAGGGATGGGAACTATTAAACGCAATGAAGAGTACGAATATCTAGGAGTCAACATCACACAAGATGGAAAACAAGACAAGGAAATTAATTCAAGAATAAAAGATGAGAAGTTTAATATTGGAACAGTAAATGGTATTTTATGGGACTACCAGATCTGTAAGGAAACAAAAAGAAAACTCCTTAACACAACTATCAGAAGTGTTATGACATATGGACACTTACATCGAAAATAGTAAAAAGGTTGATGGACTATTCGAGTCTGTCCGCAGGGATATTTAGACGAGAAACAATCAGAAATCAAAACAGAAAGAAAATGGAAGTTACAAATTCAACAGCAGATTTTATAGAAGAAAAACAATTGTTGTGGTATGGACATACAAAAATGATACCAAAAAAGATATTACCATAGAGAATTATGGAATGCAAGCCACCACGAAGAAAGAAAAGAGGGAGACCGCCGACCACGTGGAATCAAAGAGTTCAGATCTCTATCAGAGATAGACAAAAATGGAGGAAAAAAATCAAATTTTATGTGTAATGTAAAATGTCCCCCACCCCCCATGAACCATGGACCTTGCCGTTGGTGAGGAGGCTTGCGTGCCTCAGTAAATTTCAGGTATTTTCTCTCATCACGGGCAACGCAGTGGGAGACGGCCTTAACTTATCGACCGAGAGCAGCGGTGTTTGCCGACAGTTTGTAATCTCCCCACGGAAATGTACCCGCTACCATGCAATAATTAATAATAGTTAATCAAGTCATCCACATTTATTCACTTTTAGAAAGTATCTGATCGGATTTCTAGTAATATTTGCGCCGACAGCCCGTCGACGCCAAGGTATTTTGCTAGTAAGATTATTCTTTGGAATAACAGAGATACATAGATGTATTCTCCATGGTTATTATAGATAGAGAGAGAGGGAGTACGGCTTCGGAAGTATCTGTCGGAAGATTGTCGGGTTGCTAAAAGAGATATTTGCTCTTCTTCTCGCTAAAACGAGCTAGTAAAGTTTGTGCCACTAGCGTGTTATTGGTGGATAGAGAAAAACGGTAAACGAAAATTACGTAAGACTTGGAATCAACAGAAAACGGAACATGTAATGGAGATGGATTGAATATACTATTTTCCTCAGAAATAAGGTTTGTGACCCTTTTATTCTAGAGTGAATGACGAATGAGTTCTCTGTCTGAATCATTGATGATTGTCTTGGCCCTGTAATTAGTGGGGAAGTTTCAGCTGTGACGAAGAGAGCCTGCAGTCTCCGAGTTTTGATAAAATCGTCCAAAAAGGCTTCGTCCACATCTGAAATTCTAAATCTGTCGTAAAATGAACGAATTGTTCAAACGATCGATTTTTCCCAACTGAATGCAGCGCTTAACAATAATAACAAATGTAAAGATCTTTTCCAGCAAACCAGCCGCTGAATATTAAGACGAAGGGCTCCACCAGAGATTCTATTGGGCTGATTCCACGTAAATAAAATAATAGATTAAAAACTGTACACAGATAAAGGACAGAGAGAGAGAGAGAGAGAGAGAGAGAGAGAGAGAGAGAGAGAGAGAGTGAGAGTGAAGGGGTAATAAAGGCGACAGATACACCTCTGTACAGACAAAACATTACACCAAGTTAGCGGCAAGCTGCATTCACATACTTTCATCAATTACAGTAGAATTCATTATAATGGCCAATCCGTGACAGGACACGTTTTTGGACGTTGTTAAAATAATTTTGTTCTCTGTTTCATGTGAACTACGACGAGCCAACTTAATTGACGCTTGGAAAAGAGAAGAAATACTCGCAGTCACATTCAGGAGATCTACAAATAAGAACATAAACAAGACGCTGGGCGCAGAGAATAGGCCAGATCTATAATTTTATTATGAAAGCTTACTAGAATAGATGAAGTATACGCTTTTCTGTTTAGTGCTATTGAATATTTGAACGTTGACTAATTGTGTTCATGCTAGATGTAGTTAGACTTGCCCCAGTTGCTTTTATCTGTATAAGTACAGTAAGAAAGTAGCCACAGAAGTACTCTTGTGTGAAGGGAGATATATTGATATAGTGACAGTAGAATATTTATATGGTTTTAACTAGGGCAATGTTTTAAGATGAGTCAAGCAGAGCAGAGCAGTATGCAACAGCCTTCAGCTGTTAGCACTGATAATAATGATGTAGTAAGAAGTGTTGTAGAACCGATCGCTACAGATAGTACAATAGAACGCCCGGTAGACACGGCTGGAGATGTAACAGCAAGTACGCAACATGGATTAGATCCATTGGTAATTATCATGAGACAGATGCAGATGATAACCGAGAGCATGAGTAATTTGAATACGAAATTAGCCTCAGTCACTGAAGGGCAAAATGATTTGAATACGAAATTAGCCTCAGTTACTGAAGGGCAGGAAAATTTGAAAATCGACATTAACACGAAGTTAGCCTCAGTTACTGAAGGGCAAAATGATTTGAATACGAAATTAGCCTCAGTTACTGAAGGGCAGGAAAATTTGAAAGCTGAGATTAAGCAGCAGTTACAAGATAGTTTTTCCGAATTAGAGCAGCGGATAGAGACGAAGACAAAGGAACTTAAAGATCGGGCCGAAGAGACGGAACGAAAATTAACTGCACAAATAGAATTGGTGAAAGCTCAATGTGAGGAATCTACTCACCGCGTACGTGTAGAAATGAAGGAGTATGTGGCTATTAAGATAGATACCGTACGGGAACAGGTGGAAATGGTTCCGCAATTAGTACAAAAGCAAGATGCCATGTCATGTGCAATTGCGCAACTTCCTGAATTGACACGTACGCAGACCAACCTAAAGGAAAGTGTTGAATATCTGACAGAGCGTCAAGATGTTATAGACCACCAAATTAATGTATTAACGGGTAAATTATCCGAAATCACATTAGAAAACAAAAGACTAATGTGTGAAAACGTTGAGCAAAATGTTAAAGCAGCATTCCAGAGTCTATGTGGCAAACAGGAAGAGAATTTGTTTGCGAAAGGACTTGAGGAAGTGCGACAGCAGTTAGGTGCTGATTTCGAGCATTGGAAACAAACGATAGAAGAGTCGCTACGCGTTTCACAACAAGGCTCAGAACAAATGAATACAGGCCAGCAGCAGAAGTTGGCAGCGACTATAGAGCCAGTTACTGCACATTCGCACACGATACCGACTTGTGTAAGTAACTCAAATATTAAATTGCCACGAGCTAGTTGTTCGCGTGAAGTTTTATCTGAAGGAGATTACGAAAGCCTTTGCCATGCCGAAGAAAAAATGATAAAGCATCGGCAATTCCAGATTTTTAACACTGACAAAAGGGGGGTCCATCCGATTGTTTTTATTCGAAGTTTCAGAGGAGTGCTACCCAGAAATTGGTCGGAGTGGCAGAAGATCAGTTTCGTGACAGGATATATACAAGGCTCGGGGGCGATCTGGGCCTCGGACATGACTTCTGTTTGCTCGACACATGACGATTTTGAGAAAGCGTTTTTAGCAAAGTTCTGGTCAGAAGGGGTGCAGGAACGCCTAAGGCAGGAGGTGCTCTATCCGGAGCCTTTCTCCTTTTCAAAAGGAAGCCTTAGGAAGTATTTTGAAAAATATATAAATAAAACTAGATACTGGGACAGACCTATGCCCTTGCCAGACATAATAAACATACTTAAGGCAAGACTACCAACTAGCATCCGGAATCAATTAATCTACGGCAACGATAAAGACTTGGAGTCGTTCCTCACGACGTTAGACCGTATAGATATTATCGAAGAGAACAACCAGAAAGCCCGTAATAACAGATTCCAATATAGGGAGATAGAACCTCCTCCAAATGGTAGGCAAGGGAATGCACAGAGATCGCTAAATAGTGGAGAAACACCTCAAAATCTCAATAGTAATATCGGCAATACTCTTGCGAGGGGCTATCCAAGGAACAACAGGAATGGGAAAAGATACAATCCCGTGTGGGGGAACGAAAGGAATTTCAGACCTCAAGCCTGGAACAATAACAGTAATAGAAAGTGGAATCAACCGGGGGGAATAAACTCAAATAACCAACATCAGTGGGGACGGACATCTGCGAATCAACCGGTAATTACCGAAGTGACGGAAGATGTCAACCACCAGGCGAATCAAAATCCAACAAACTTGTAAGGACCCACTCGTGCCCCGGAGGAGCGGTCAACAATTGGTTGAGGGGCAACAGGATATGTGTACCCATGCTAACGTATAATAATGGACGATTACTGGCAGATGAATTGACCGAGGACTTAGAATCCCAAGCTGAGGATAAGGAACAGGTGGCAGTAGCCGAAGTGCAAGTCATTTTGGAGACTGTACCTATAGTGGCGGTTTTAGACACAGCTGCAACCACAAATGTTATTTCGGAGGCTCTATTCAACAAGATCAGAAATATAAGACGAGTACCAATTTTTCCAGTTCAAAATTGCAGAATAATAGGCGCCGTTGGGGCTAGATCGGCTAATGTAAAAGTGCAGTCACTAATTAGTGTAGGAGTCGGAAATGTAGCAATATTAAGCACATTCCTTGTTGTGAAAAATTTGGTGGTGGACTGCATTATCGGAGTCGACAGCCTACGTCAATACGGATGCAGAATAGATTTTAAAACAGGAAAAATTTGGTTAAATGTAAATAAACAAGAAATTGAGTTGGACTTGTTGAAAAAAGAAAGCCTTACCACAAGATACAATAGTGGGATCAGTGTGCAAGTAATCAGGACGGCACAAAATTCTAAACAGCACGTAAATAATGAGTTCCAAGTCAAAGGAGATTTCGGTCAATTAGTGTATGAGAAGTTAAATGAATCCGACTGCATTATTGAAGATCAGAAGAAGCAGCTCAAAGAATTATTATTAGCGTATGAAAACGTGTTTGATGAAAGGCCAGGAGTTATTAAGGGATACATATGCCATCTCTACGTTAAGCCGCACGAAACGTATTGTAGAACTTTTTATCCTGTTCCCTGGAGGTTAAAGGCTCAAGTTCAAAAGGAAATAGATCGCATGTTGAAATGGGGTTTGATCGAACCCTCTACAAGCCCATACTGCTCCCCATTGTTGGTCGTGCCAAAAGCAAATGGGACTGTGAGACTGGTACTCGACGCCAGAGAAATAAATAAAATCATAATTCCAGTGAGAACACATCCGGAAAACATAGACGAACTTATACAACGGTTCCAGGATGTCCAATATTTGACGAGCATTGATTTGCGGAGTTCTTATTGGCAAGTCAAGCTGGATGAATTATCAAGGAAATATACGGCTTTCATTTATTCCGGAAGAAGTTACCAATTTACTGTAGTTCCTTTCGGACTCAACGTTAGTGCGGGAATCTTTATAGCAGCTCTAGATTATGCACTAGGCCCAGAACTAAGAAGCAGGATAACAGTGTTTGTTGATGATTTGCTTATAGCATCGAAGACTTGGGAGGAGCATATTACCTTACTGAGTCGGGTGTTGAACGTGTTCAGAACCATGGGAATAACTGCTAACCTACAGAAATCCCATTTTTCACTAAACAGAATCAAGTTCCTGGGGCATATAATTGACGCAAAGGGAATTTTACCAACCAAGGAGAAGCTAATTGCGATTAGTAAGTTTCCAACACCCAGAAATAGGAGGCAATTAAAAGGGTTTATGGGTCTTGCCTCATTTTTAGAAGATTTATAACAAATCAGGCAATGAACGCAGCAGCTCTAAATAGTTTGCTGAAGAAGGATGTGCCCTGGCTCTGGACATTAGAGTGTCAAGAAGCATTCGAAGAGATAAAGAAGCAATTAGTAAATGCACCGCTTTTGTACCATCCGGACATGCAAGAAGAATTTTACTTGTCAACAGATTCGTCGAATGTGGGTCTTGGAGCGTGCCTTTTCCAAGTACGTAAGATAAATGGACAACTTACCTTCTGTCCTATTGCGTTTGCTAGTCGTGTTTTGTCCAACTGTGAACGAACTTACACGACGACAGAATTAGAGGCTCTTGCGGTCGTCTGGGGATTTAAAAAATTTCATTATTATCTATATGGGTCAAAGACTATCGTATATTGCGATCATCAATCATTAACGTTTTTTACAAACGTGTAAACTGTTACACCCTAGACTCGCTAGATGGACTCTCGCTCTGCAACAATACCAGTTTAAGATCGTACATGTCTCAGGGCAGCAAAACATTATTGCTGACGCTCTATCAAGGTCACCGCAGGGTTTAACCAAAGAGATTGAAATAAATAATAACTCAGAATTCCCTGTATTGCTGCTGCAGGAAAATCCATTTAAGACGTACTACGTCAATTTGTGTGCGCATATGGCCCAGTTACAGAAGAGAGATGCTCAATGGGGAAGTATCATTCAAAGATTACAACAGCAACCTTCGGATCAGATGGCAAATTATTACAGGCTGGTAAATGGCGTATTATTTTTCCGCTGCGGAAGGCCAAACGAAGTCCGTTGGTGTGTTTGTATACCTGAGGCGCAAATAGAAAAACTTGTATGGTTCACTCATTTAACCTGGGGACATTTCGGTGCGACAAAATGTGCAGACAAGATAAGTGGGTACTGTTATTTTCCCAACATAAAGCGCAGAGTGCATGATGTCTTAAAGAGATGCATAATCTGTCAAAAAACAAAGCCGGATTCAAAAGGGACTAAGCACCCATTATGCTCTATATTAGTCCAAGAACCAAAAGAATTAATTTCGTGTGATCTGTGTGGACCGTTACCTACTTCAAGAGGTGGTGTTAAATATGTGTTGGCATTTCTCGATGTGTGTACGAAATACGTAAAGCTATACCCGATAAAGGCGGCTACAGCCAAAGTAATTGTATTAAGATTGATAAGGGATTATCTTCCACATGTTGGTACACCTAAGGCGATCATAACAGATAATGCTAAAATATTCACGGGACTCCGATGGAAACAGACTTTGTCTCAAGCCGGTGTGAAACACATACTAACATCATTTTACCACCCACAAGGCAATTTGGTTGAGAGGATTTTTAGAGAATTCAATCGATTTATGAGGACGTATTGCCATAATAAGCAGACTGCGTGGGCAAATTATGTGGAAGAGTTTCAGCAGATATACAATAACATGCCCCACTCCTCAACTGGATATACACCTCGTGAATTGATGTTCGAAGCAAAAGAGGAAAACTTCTGGACTGACCAAATGCCCAAAACTCAGGAAACTGAGATGCCTTGGGAAGAAAAAATAAGACCAGCTATCATAAATATGACGAAAAAAGCTGATCAGAGAAAACAACAATATGACAAATTAATCAAGAGGGTTCAGACATACCATGTCGGAGAGAAGGTACTAGTCAAAAGACATACTAAATCATCCTTAATAAAGAAAAGTATAAAGAAATGGGAGTTACTATATACTGGCCCATACATTATCCTACAAATTCCGAATCCTGGGGCTTATCTGTTAGCATACCCGGGATCGAACAAAATAAAAGGGTTATTTTCCCATAACGATTTGAAAAAATTTAATGAAGATAAGAAGATAGGGAGGAATGGTGTTGCGAGTGACAGGGATGAACGCTCGTAAAAAACAATAAACTGTGTGTGTAGTGTTAGAAAACTTTAAATTGAAATAGTTAATCAGTGACATAGATTATAGAAATAGTGACTAACTATTACTATCAAGTGTTGTAAAGAAGATAGTGGAGATAGGCTTCACCTGTGGTTGGGGTGAACATGGAACTTTAACATTGCTAATGTCATCAAGATTTATAAAGGATCTAACGGACCTTCAAGAAGAATGAAATGTTTCCCGCAAATGATGCTGAATAATCAAAAGAGATTCCGAGTGAATGTTCATATATAATCTCAAGTGCACGCTTAGATGTGTAAACGTGTGAAGGGATGTGTTGAGGTAGTGAATAATGAGTGACGGTTAACGCCGCAAAGATAATTTCCCGCGCAAAACAGTTGACGTCGGCGCGAGAGTTAAAATCGATATAGACGACACAGATATGCTTTGTAAGAGACTCGCACCAAACGCGAGGGTAAACTGATTCATGTTGAACTTTAAAAAGAAAAGGTGTTATAATTAGAAGTTAAGAGTTTTTAATTTATTAATGAACGATTAAAGAAAGTAATATTCATAGTAGTAGTAGTTATTTAATGGTTCGTGTTCGTTTGGGAATTTTGTTTGAAAGATCCATTTCCATATATGTGCATGTATGAACGCCGTATGAATCAGTGAATAAATGAAAGAAATGAATCCGCATTCCTCAATGCTAATAACTTTTACATCACAGCAATCAAGCGGAGAAATAGATGTATTTAGAATAAAAAGTTTTGAGTACAGATAAATTATATGACTTTTCAAGAAAATGATGGATTATGTCTTTGTATAAAAGGAACTACACTATCCATTATTCGATGATTTGAATCCAAAATCTATTGTAAGTTGCATGAATCCTTTAAATTACGAAGAACAAATCAGTGATAGAAAATATGTCAGAACTTTTGGACTTATAAGCACAAGTGGGGATGCAAAATCAAAAAGAGTATTCAAACGAGAGTAAATATGATGATGCTTTTGGGCAACATCATTAGTTAATGGCTAAATTCTTTAAAGTATGTCGTAACAAAAAGGATGCATGAAGCCATAAGGATTTTGCTTTCAAAAAGGAGAATCTTGGACGGTGCAACCTAACCAGTTCTCTTACAGGAAGAGTTTCCCTTTTGGTCATTACTAATTCTTTTGGGATGAATGTTGCATGTGAATTCGAGTATCCCTGTCCCTTCTACTCTTCCCATTGCGGGCCGCGTAGAAGACCAACTACAAAGGGGGCCACGTAGAAGACCGACTACAAATGTGGACGTCGGGACATGCAAGACCCGGGGGAGTTTTAGCACCGCAAGATATTGTCCTAGGAAGAAGATTGTAAAACGAAAATTCACGCTATTTATTGTAAAATGTTTTTTTTTTTTTTTTTTTTTTTTTTTTTTTTTTTTTTTTTTTTTTTTTTTTTTTTTGCTAGAGGCACAAACCACTCTTCTCCAAATCGTGACATAAATTGACCCCTGTCTTTCCTTTAGAGATCTATTTCAAAATTATTTTTTTTTTCTTCTATAGGCTTTCCTATCTTCTATGTACCGTAGGCTGGGGGTCTAGGCTTAAGAGGTTTTCCAAGGTTTCCCTGCTTAAGAAAGTTCCCGAATGGGTAGACCCTGATAACAGTCGCATGAAAGATCATCTTCCTTGGTTGTGCACAGCAAACATAACACCTGGATGCACGTAAAAGCAATACAGCCGCGGTACCTGTTTCTTCATTTTTTCTGTTTTCAACATTTCTTTTCTTCGTCTGTCTTAAATATAATATTCTCTTTTTCTGTCGGAGGACTGACAATCATCACTTCCGGGTTATCCACACTAATAGATAGCTCGCGAAGTGTGTTCGGTAAATCAAAATTGAGCTCACAAACTTCGCTCGCTGCGAGGGGCATTGTAATCTCCCCACGGAAATGTACCCGCTACCATGCAATAATTAATAATAGTTAATCAAGTCATCCACATTTATTCACTTTTAGAAAGTATCTGATCGGATTTCTAGTAATATTTGCGCCGACAGCCCGTCGACGCCAAGGTATTTTGCTAGTAAGATTATTCTTTGGAATAACAGAGATACATAGATGTATTCTCCATGGTTATTATAGATAGAGAGAGAGGGAGTACGGCTTCGGAAGTATCTGTCGGAAGATTGTCGGGTTGCTAAAAGAGATATTTGCTCTTCTTCTCGCTAAAACGAGCTAGTAAAGTTTGTGCCACTAGCGTGTTATTGGTGGATAGAGAAAAACGGTAAACGAAAATTACGTAAGACTTGGAATCAACAGAAAACGGAACATGTAATGGAGATGGATTGAATATACTATTTTCCTCAGAAATAAGGTTTGTGACCCTTTTATTCTAGAGTGAATGACGAATGAGTTCTCTGTCTGAATCATTGATGATTGTCTTGGCCCTGTAATTAGTGGGGAAGTTTCAGCTGTGACGAAGAGAGCCTGCAGTCTCCGAGTTTTGATAAAATCGTCCAAAAAGGCTTCGTCCACATCTGAAATTCTAAATCTGTCGTAAAATGAACGAATTGTTCAAACGATCGATTTTTCCCAACTGAATGCAGCGCTTAACAATAATAACAAATGTAAAGATCTTTTCCAGCAAACCAGCCGCTGAATATTAAGACGAAGGGCTCCACCAGAGATTCTATTGGGCTGATTCCACGTAAATAAAATAATAGATTAAAAACTGTACACAGATAAAGGACAGAGAGAGAGAGAGAGAGAGAGAGTGAGAGTGAAGGGGTAATAAAGGCGACAGATACACCTCTGTACAGACAAAACATTACACCAAGTTAGCGGCAAGCTGCATTCACATACTTTCATCAATTACAGTAGAATTCATTATAAGTTGTCAGCGCTAACAGACAAGCAATACTGCGTGAAATAGCTACAAAAATCAACGTGGGACGTGCGACGAACGTAATGGGCTCTAACAGCAGACGACCGACGCTACTGCCTTTGCTAACAGCACGACATCGCCTGCAGTGCCTCTCCTGGGCTCCTGGCCACATCGGTTGGACCCTGGACCACTGGGAAACCGCTGTCTGGTCAGATGAGTCCCCGTTTCAGCTGATGGTAGGGTTCGAGCGTGGCGCAGACCCCTGAAGCCGCGGGCCCAAGTTGTCAAAAAGGCACTGTGCAAGCTGGTGGTGGCTTCATAATCGTGTGGGCTGTGTTTACATGGAACTGACAGGATCCTCTGGTCCATCTGAACCGATTACTGACTGGAAATGGTGATGTTGGGTACTTGGAGACCATTTGCACCTATTCGTGGACTTCAGTTTTTATGGATGACAATGCACCATGTCATTTGGCCAAGTTGTTGGTGAACTGATTTGAAGAACATTCTGGAAAACTTGAGCAAATGTTTTGGCCACCCATATCGCCCGACATGAATCCCATCGAAAATTTATGGGACACAATCGAGAGGTAAGTTCGTGCATTAAGTCTCGCACTAGCAGCACTTTCGCAGTTATGTATGCCTATTGAGAAAACATGGCTTAGTATTTCTGCACAGGCTTCCAGCTACGTCTTGAGTGCATGCCACGTCCAGTTGCTGCACTAAGCCTGGAAAAAGGAGGTCCGACCCCATATTAGGACGTATCCAATAACCTTTGTCATCTCAGTGTATATTATGCTTGTGTTTTTGTATCGATATATAGTGACAGGCTATCATGTAATTTTGTAAAACAATCTTTCTCCAGTCATCAAGTCTTGTTGATGTTTTGTGGACTATCTGTTTAGTATTGAATTATCTGATGGTGGCCTAGAAAGTCAAAAGCCGTTTCATAACAAACTATTAGATAAATACTATTGTGGAACACCAATATTGTATGTTCAGATTTTTCACATGTATTTTCTTCCAAGTATAGATGGAATATTCCATAAATACAAACATTATGCCAGAAACTGAGAGACTGATGACATCAGACGAGTTATTGTCAGAAATTAATGATACTTTAAGTTCTGCCCTCAACTGATCTGCTCGAAAGCTACAGGCAGATTGAGTTGCAGCTTTCATGTCGGAAATTCAAAGCATTCTTGTGTTATGGCTATTGCTACCAGTGTCGTATGTTATTCTTTAGGTTGAAAATCAGTTCAGCTGCATTTGTCAGAGCTTTTAATAGCATCCTAGCATCAGATTTGAGAAAGCGGTTGACCACATTTGTTGGTGTGTTACTTGTAGAGGACTGTTGGGAAAAACGTAATGAAGTTTCAAAGATGTGGTATCATCCAAAGGTAGGGTGCCATGCCAAAGTCGGCAACTCGCGTCAGTACCACAGAAAATATCAGTGTCTCGCTGCACACAGCGACGATGATCGGGAGGCGCTGGCGAAGCCGATATACAGCCGAACAGAGGAAGGCTCATCCAATTGCGTGACCTTTGATGAAGCAGGCAACATCGTCCAGTTAGGACAGCATGTTAATCCTACCTTACATGGAACATTGCTTCTAAATATCGTGAGCTTTGTACTTCAAGAGAAGAGTTTAGTAAATGTGTGCATCAAGTGATGCTGTAAGATTCAAAGACAACTGTACATATTAGGCACATTTCTGTGGCAATGAATTGTATAAAGTTAAATAAATCTTTTTATCATTCTTGTAGTAAAATGAACTAATACGTCATCTGCTTAGTTCCACTTACCTCTCTCCAAGAGCAATCAAAGAACCCACAGTTAGACTGGACTATTGTAGTTTCGTCAGGTCATAAGAAAAGAGTTCAGTGCAACTGTTAACTTGGAGGAGGCAGAATTCGGGCAGATGCAAGCCCAGACAGATGCAAGTAAAATGTCTTGGACACACTGTGGTTGTAGCAGGAATTTTACCTGATCCAGAGGTGACGGAAGCAGCTGAAGATTTTCCTGTTCCTAAGAGAAGGAACTAGCTTCATGGATTTTTGGAACTGTCAATTTTTATAAAAGGTTTCTGAATATTTACTGTTGTGGCTATGCCACATTTGTATGCACGGACAGGTAAGAAACTAGGACATTAAAGCACAGACAGAACTTGAGAGAGTAAAACACGTTTCATCTGGAGGCTCCTCTCCTTTCAAATCCAGACTTGAGCAAGGATCCAGAATGAGATTTTCACTCTGCAGCGGAGTGTGCGCTGATATGAAACTTCCTGGCAGATTAAAACTGTGTGCCCGACCGAGACTCGAACTCGGGACCTTTGCCTTTCGCGGGCAAGTGCTCTACCATCTGAGCTACCGAAGCACGACTCACGACCGGTACTCACAGCTTTACTTGTGCTAGTATCTCGTCTCCTACCTTCCAAACTTTACAGAAGCTCTCTTCGCAGGAGTAATGGTGTAATGAAATGTTTCAAAAGCTTTGTGAAACATGCTACTTTCTGAACATGGAGAAATGCATTCGTAAGCTCTTGGCTTCGTGCAAGCCTTGTCAAACGGTGAAAATGCAGCCAGTATTTCATCATGCACCGTTTATTTCCGACTATTCATCGAGATTAAAATAGCTTACTGCAGTGGACTTGTACAGTCCACTTCTACGAACTAATACGGTGTATTCACATGTTTTTGTTGCTATCAAGTTAACTTCCAAATTAGTGATGCTAACACCATAAAGGGAGCGACAGGCTGGTCCGCTGTACACGCGTTCTTTTCTCACTTCCCGAGTGAAGTAGGAAACGTGGAGAAAATGATATCTTACACTGGTCCACAATTAAGATCAATAGGCTCGAAACATGATCTATATCGTTACAGAATTAAAACTATTTATATTTCGCTATATCATCCTGCATCCAATACCTCTGCACATGTGATGAAAGAACTAGGAAAATTTTGCAGACTGAACTGTCGAAGTTGCTACAAATCATAGGATTACTATATTCAACAATTTGAGGAAGTCCTTAATGAAATACCAAATGATTCATCCTCCTTAACACAAAATCTGGTTCTGAAGAATCAGCTTCCTTGGGATGAAATTTGAGAAATAATATTATTTCCTGCCGGCCTGTGTGGCCGAGCGGTTCTAGGCGCTACGGTCGCAGATTCGAATACTGTCTCGGGCATGGATGTGTGTGATGTCCTTAGGTTAGTTAGGTTTAAGTAGTTCTAAGTTCTATGGGACTGATTACCTCAGAATTTAAGTCTCATAGTGCTCAGAGCCATTTGAACCATTTGAATTTTATTTCCGACAATCACCAAGTTGAGATATAGTGATGTTGTGCAGGAAGTTTTATGTAATATCAGAAGAGCTACCAAGCTACATCAGAGGAGTGATACGTGCAGGGGAGTAGCAAAATCAACAGTCATAGGCGAAAAGGTGTTGAAAAAATCACATTAAATATGTGTTAAATGACACTTATTCATATAAAAATTTTTCTCTGTATATTTAGGACCAAGAGTGAGGCATATTGTATACAAAAATATGATAGGGTTGGGGACTCTCGAGAGCAGCAAAACTGTGAGAGTTCATATCTGCAATGTGAAAGTATTAAACGACTACAGAATCGAGAGCAATGTCTCGAGTTGAATGGAGTCCAGATGAATTATAATCTGGTATTTATGACTGTCTCTATAATATGTTTTATATTTTCAGGTGGTTCAGCTTTTATGAAACAAAGTTTTTGTTTCCTGCAATCCAGGCAAGAGTTAACTTACTTTGGATTTATTCTGAACAATTAAAGAGGAAGTGATGAAGGATGGAGTGCAGCCATCACAGGAATAATTAGAGGATGGTTTTGAGACAATTGATAGTAAGACATGCAACCAGGACATGAATAATGATGTAAAAACTGTTACTTTCTTCATCTTTGCGTGTGGTGAGTGGATATAACCTTTTAACGCTAAGATATGAAAGCCATGATAAATAACTGGCGTGTAATAAATTGAATAATTATGAATCACCCTTTTTTTCTCCTCACAGTGGTATGTCCTTTGAAACATGAACCAACGTGTCAGTGTGTGTGTGTGTGTGTGTGTGTGTGTGTGTGTGTCATTTGGGAATGATTTGATGACGTCTGTTTATATGTTTTAGATTAGATTAGATTAGATTTACTTTCATTCCAATTGATCCGTAGTGAGGAGATCCTCCAGGATGTGGAACATGTCAGAAAAACAACAATACATGACAAATATTTACAACTAAAACAAATAAGCTAATGTACCATTCCACAGGTCCCAAGTGGAATGATCGTCATATTTTAATGAACACTAAGAGTCATTTTACAAATACTAATGCACTGAATTTAAAATTAAAAAGTTTTTTATTTATTTATAAGGTAATAAACATGTAATACAACTACTGAAATACTTATTTACAATGAACACATTACTGCACTGAAATGGTGCAGAAGTTAGATTATACTTACACACAACCACACACACACACAGACACACAAATTTTCAGTGAACACATTACTGCACTGAAATTGTGCAGAAGTTATGTTGTACTTATATACAAATCAGTTGGTTTTACTAAGAAATTCATCAATGGAGTAGAAGGAGTTGGCCACCAATAAATCCTTTAGGCTTCTCTTAAACTGAATTTCATTGGTTGTTAAGCTTTTTATGGCTGCTGGCAAGTTATTGAAAATGTGTGTTCCTGAATAATGCACACCTTTTTGTACAAGACTAAGTGACTTTAAATCCTTGTGAAGATTATTCTTATTTCTAGTATTGATTCCATGAATTGAGCTGTTGGTTTGAAAAAGTGATATATTTTTAATGACAAATTTCATTAAGGAATAAATATATTGGGAAGCTGTAGTTAGTATCCCTAGTTCCCTAAACAGGCTTCTGCAGGATGTTCTTGAGTTCACACCACATATAATTCTTACTGCACGTTTTTGTGCTCGGAAAACTTTAGCTTGGCTTGATGAATTACCCCAAAAAATAATCCCATATGACATTATGGAATGAAAGTAAGCATAGTATGCCAGCTTTTTCATTTTTATATCCCCTATGTCTGACAAAATTCGCATTGCAAACAGAGATTTGTTAAGACGCTTCAGCAGTTCTGTGGTGTGCTCCTCCCAGTTGAATTTATTATCAAGCTGTAATCCCAAGAATTTAACACTGTCCACTTCTTTTATCTTCTTGTCATCATATGTTAGACATATACTCTTGGGACACCCCTTACAAGTTCTGAACTGCATGTAGTGTGTTTTTTCAAAGTTTAGTGACAAAGAATTGGCTTGGAACCAGTGATTAATGTCCACAAATATTTTATTGGCTGATCTTTCTAAGACTACACTTGATTTGCTATTTATTGCAATGTTTGTATCATCGGCAAACAAAACAAATTTGGCATCTGGTAATGTTACTGATGAAAGGTCATTGATATACACAAGGAAAAGTAAGGGCCCCAAAATGGAACCTTGTGGAACCCCACATGTAATTAACTCCCAGTTGGATGATGCCTGATAGCTTGATACATGTCTCTTTCCTAATAACACCCTTTGTTTCCTGCCAGAGATATAAGATTTGAACCATTTTGCAGCATTTCCTGTTACACTATAATATTCTAGTTTACTTAAAAGGATATTGTGATTTACACAGTCAAATGCCTTTGACAGATCACAAAATATACCAGTTGCCTGCAATTTTTTGTCTAATGAATTAAGTACATTTTCACTGTAAGTGTAGATAGCCTTCTCAATATCAGAACCTTTTAGAAATCCAAACTGTGACTTTGACAGTATGTTATTTGAGATAAGATGGTTATAAAGACGACTGTACATTACTTTTTTGAAAATTTTTGAGAATGCTGGCAACAGTGAAATTGGACGGAAATTTGATGCTATTTCTTTATCTCCCTTCTTAAACAGTGGCTTAACTTCAGCATATTTCAGCCATTCAGGAAATATTCCACTGATAAACGACTGGTTACACAGATAGCTTAATATGTTACTTAGCTCAGAATCACATTCTTTAACTAACTTTGTTGATATTTCATCATACCCACTAGATGTTTTTGATTTTAAAGATTTTATGATGGACATTATTTCTGTTGGGGTAGTGAGGGTCAAATTCATATTATGGAAGTTACTTGAAATGTCTGGTCTAAGGTAATCCATAGCAGCATCTACCGAACCTGACAACCCCATCTTTTCAGTAACAGTTATAAAATGTTTGTTAAAAAGTTCTGCAACACTATACACATCTGTCACCAATGCATCATTTACTCTTAATGCTATTTGTTCCTCTTCATGTCTGGTTCTACTGGTCTCCTCCTTCACTATATCCCATATTGTCTTTATTTTGTTATCTGATATGACTATCTTTTCCTTGTAATATATTTACTTTGACATCCGTATTACAGTCTTTAATATTTTGCAGTATTTCTTATAATGTGCTATAGCATCAACATTGGAAATGTTTCAGATTGACAGATACAGTTTTCTTTTGGTTTTACAAGATACCCCTATTCCTCGAGTAATCCATGGCTTCTTTGTAGACTTTGCTCTAACCTTGGTAAGTTTTGGGGGAAAGCAGTGTTCGAATAAGGTAAGCACTTTATTAGCAAAAATGTTATATTTTTCATTCATGCCATGAGCACTGTAAACATCAGTCCAGTGAATGTCTCTGAGGAGTGTCCTAAAATAATCAATTTTTGGCTTACTGATTACCCTTTTGAGCTCAGATTTAAAAGATTTTATATCCTGTTCAGTATTAACATTTAACAGAAGGAACTGCATGTCATGGTCTGAGAGGCCATTGACTATTGGTTTTGTAATATAATTTTGTTCATTTGACTTTTCTATAAAGATATTATCAATGGCTGTTTGTGAGCAAGTGGCTATCCTAGTGGGGAACTTTACTGTGGGAATTAAGTTGAATGATAGTGTTACTAACTCAAATAAGTTCTTATTGGGAGAGTCTTTAAGGAAATCTACATTGAAATCACCAGCAACCACTATTTCTTTGTTTTTGGTTGTTAAATGGGCCAGTACAGCTTCAAGGTGGTTTATAAACAGATTAAAGTTACCTGCAGGTGCTCGATATACACTTAATATTATGAAAGATTTTTTGTGAAAATCTAATTCTGTTGCACATGCTTCCATATGCTGTTCTAGGCAAAATTTATGAATGTCTATGTTCTTAAATTTATGACAGTTCCTGATGAATGTGGCAACTCCTCCTTTCTCCATTTCTGATCTACAAAAGTGAGATGCTAACCTAAACCCTGTAACACTTAAAAGTTCTATACCAGTGGTCACATGATGTTCGGAGAGGCAGATTATGTCAGCTGGGTTTGAAGACTCTAATTCATCTATGCAGATAGTTAATTCATTAATTTTATTTCTCAGTCCTCGAATATTTTGATGCAATAAAGATAGCTGACATTTCACATTGACTGAGTTAAAATTGGGCGGAGTTAAAATATCTGCTGACAGTTGAAAATTCTTAACCAATGGCTGTTTATGTTGATGTAATAAGCTGGAATTATGTTTTTTGATTTCTTTCTCAAACTGAAGGTTTGTCTCAGTTCTAACCTCTCTTAAAATTTGTTTTCTTTCTGTCCTCCCTACCCTAAAAAAGGGTCTTTTCTGAATCCTATAACCACTGGTATTTTACCACTCATGACAGTGCCTCCCCCCTTTAACTTTCCTGCTATTTCCCCAGCCAATTTACCCTTCCCCTTCCTGTTGAGGTGAAGGCCATGCCTAGTATAATCCCACCTACTGATAGAATCAACATGAACCACACCAATGTGTGACCCCGCACCCGACATGAGCAGCCGTTCCAGCTCCAAATTAACTCTCTTGACAGAAGAGTTCAAATGAGGTCGGTCATGGCGCCCAAGAACAGATACAAACTCAACACTGGTATGCCTCGATGCTGATGCAATCTTCGCCAGGTCACACTCTATGCTGTACCCAGGATCTCTGTCAATACTGTTACCTGCCCCACCCACTATAACCACGGTGTCTTCCTTAGTGAAATCTTTGCAAAGTGATCCTAAATCCTCTGTCACCTGCTCCAGACCAGCACTAGGTTTAAAAAAATTGGTGACCTGGTATTCTGATCCTAGTTCATCCTGCAAGAGTTGGCCAACACCTCTTCCATGGGAACTACCTAACAACAACACTTTCTTTCTCTTTACTGATTTCCCTACATTCTTACTTTTCAATTTGCTGCTGAAAGTTTGTTGTGCCCTGTCTACACCTGTAACTGCTTGAGGCTCACCAGCTTCTAACTGAAGCAACAGTCAAATCTATTTTCCACATTCATCATAAAGCTGTCAGACAAAGTTCTAGGCCTGTTCCTCCTGTTGCCTGTTGCCACTTCCCACCTCTCTTTACCCTTCTCCCTCCTTAACCTGTCAAGATCTCCCCTGGCCTTGTCTAACTCAGCCTGAAGGGCAGCAATTTTCCCCTCCTGTTCCAGTATCTTCCTATCTCTACTACAAATCCTACAAAACCACTGATGAGTCTCATTTACTTCCCCTATTCCCACGCCACTACAGTCACCCACATGGAAAAAACTACAGCACCCATCACACCAAAGCCCCGACCTAACTATTCTACGGCAAACACAAATTTGGCCTATACGCAACTGTGTGTAAACAAAAACAAAAGTGCAAAGTTTCTGAAACAACAAGTTAAACTTTACGCTACTTTCCGAAAATGCTAGTTAAATAATGAAGAGGTACGCTAAGTTAAATTTCTGGAGAGAGCAAGGAACAACTAAACGAAATTCTATAGATTTGCTGCAGCAGAACGTAAACAGACAATACAACTGTACGGTCTTTTCGCGTTTTCTGCTATATTACGTAAAGAAAATTGAAACCTTTAATGGTACACTTAAACGGCACACCAATACACTTATTTACCACGTAATCAGTACTAATCTATATGTTTTATAATCTAAAATAACTTATCTTTACGAGAACACCAAACCTCGCGCTAGTCGCCTGGCTGCAGGGCTGCCAACCTTGGTTGATGATGCGTAGGTGATGAGCCGCCTGGTTATCTCATGCTAGGGATAGTTAATGTTTGTTACGAGGTTTGAAGTTGTTGTTAGTGGAAATATTTCATCTTTATGATTTGCTGTTAGTTATAACATATATGGCCAAGTTCTTACCTTTCTTGTGTTGATATGTCCTCAGGAGATCCATTTGTATTGTGTTTAGGCTAGGGAACCATTTATTCTCATGTAGCGACTGTGTTCAAAAGTTACTTCGTGAGGTTTACAGAATATTGTTTATTGCATCTTTCCATGCGCAATTACCATTGCTTTCTCCACAGGATTGGAATGTAAACCTGACTTTTGACATTGACAGGAATGCTTGTTGACTTGATACTTAGCCACAACTGCTGACCTTTATGGAACAGATAGTTGAATTTTCCACAGCAATGATTGTGATTGACATGGTCCTACTCAAGTCTGGATTTATCGTTGAGTAGGAATGGGAGGGGGGCGGGCTAGGCAAAGTTCCGGGGGATCGAGCAATACCGGCTCCAACAGAGATAGCGAGTGGCGCGCCTCAGAATAGGCAACTCTCTCAACCCAAATACGCGTCCAAGGTACAGGGCACAAGATCACGATTGGGCGCAGAACATCGGAAACAAATGTCGGCCCTGCAGTGATCATAAATACCGACGTTTCTTGTCTTCCCAAACCTTAAGTCGGAAGAACGTATATTAAAGGATATTCCAAAATTATGGTCACTACGCAATCAAACTAACAACCGGGGACAATTCTCAATTAATAATGATAGGTTAATTCTTAGATCTGTTGCGACCATATATATATATATATATATATATATATATATATATATATATATATATATATATATGTGTGTGTGTGTGTGTGTGTGTGTGTGTGTGATTTTGAAACGTCCCCTTAGAAAAATTAATGAATCACTGTGCTGATAAACCTCTTACATTATTTGATTTTCAAACAGCTGAGCAAAACTGAACGTACTCAGACATTCACTAAAGTGACACACAATATTTTTAGCGCAACGCAGTCTGACTTTCAATAATCCATACAAAGGAATGGCCCTTACTAACAACAACCTATACCTTTCATGAATTCTTACCTCACAAAAATCTTCGTTACTCTCGAACTACTGCAATACAGCGAGCGCCAATACTGGCAGCTAAATAAAAGATTCTAACTACTGAAGGCACTAACTACTGATAGATTTTGATAGAGAACAAACAATGTATTTACCTTAATAGTGTTCAAAAGTCATAATATATATATATATATATATATATATATATATATATATATATCAGTTCATGACATCCAGTCTTACAAATTTACTGTCTCTGTCCAGATCATCCACTCTCAAAACTCCGCCATCTCTCTCCCCACATCCACCACTGCTGGCGGCTCACCTCCAACTGCGCAACGCTATGTTAACAGACATAAATAAAGGACTACAACAATCGTGGAAGCAAGTAGCAGGTGTTACTGGCAACAGTAATACTTAGTTGCCACACCTGCTGCGACCCAGCGTATACATACAACAAAAATAAGGGAGTTTAAACATAGTGCGTACAACTGCTAGTGGCTGTAAAGCGTTTGGTAATTACAGTTACAGTATTTTCAGCTATACGCTGATTGAACACTCAACGGCACTCTGTCGAAAGGCTCTCTCGTGGCTTGCGATTAAACAAATTGTGATTCAACGGTACACGTTAACAACAACAGGAAATATCAACGGCGCTCTGTCGAAAGGTAGTAATCTTGCCAACAGTATTTAATAATCACAGAACAAAGACGTATTTGGTAATAACAGTAATTTCAACTGTATGCTCATTGAATACTCAACGTCGCTCTGTCGAGAGGCTCTTCTTGTTGCTTGCCGTTAAGCAAATTGTCATTCAACGGTGCACGTTAGCAACAACAAGAAAATTCGGGGAACACTACAAGAAAGCCACGACACGAATCCCCTAGATGCGGACTTGCAGTTCAAGTTGACAATATACCACACCTGCCACCAACTGCCCGTATGCTAGTACGTCCTCTCTCCCCGAAAGCCGCCAGCGATCGCACGCTAAGCAGCATGACCCCCTCTGGCGATGCGCCAGAGGAAGCAGAGCTCGGCTCAACCTCCTCCTCCACAGATGAAGTGACAGAGGGGGGGGGGGGAATATCAAAGGACGGCACATTGACAGCTTCGGCTTTAACTTGACTATCATGCACCCGAATGAACCTATTGTTAGCAAGGTTTTTAATCAGGAAGTTTACCGGACCTAGTCGCTTGTGGCCGTGCATGGACCAATAAAACGGGGCGCTAACTTACCATGTGCTCCCCTGGTCACATCGGCGTTAAAGTTACACATAAAAGCCCGATCCCCTACCTTTATTCGGACCGGGACCCTAACACGGTTATAGCACTGAGCTTGCCAGAGGTACGCTCGCTTAATATTTCGCCTAGTATTCTCCCAGTTGCGCTTAATTTGACGCGACTCCAAATTCGCTAGTAAGAGGTCATCGATATTCCACAGGCTAGGAGAGTATTAACTGGATAACCAATCATGAGGGAGAAGGGGGGGGGGGGGGCGGGGTCGCGCCGGAAGCCTAATGCTGAGCAGTGTTAAAAGCAAGATTGAGCCACGGCAATGACGAATCCCAGTTGTTCTGCGCGTTCGCACGATAAATAATTAAAACTGCCTTTACATTCCAGTTAACACGCTCAGCAAACAAATGCTGGGGATAGTGAGGTGTGGTGTAACATGTTTGATGGCATTATTAAAGCAGAAACTGCGAAAACTTTTTGAGATAAAGCTGGGTGTATTGTCGCTAACCAGGGTCTTAGGGGGGGGGGGGCAAAGGGGGTGAAAACTTTAGTAAGATGGTTAATGGTGCTGCGCGTCGTAATCTCCCTGCTAGGGAGAAGCCACGTGAAGTGGCTAAAGGCATCCACGATGACCAAAATATAATAGTTCCCATTGTTGGTCTGGGTAATGGTCCCACGCGATCAATGAAGACCTTATCCATGGGGGTAAACTCTCGGTCGGATTGCCGGTTTCCCGATTTTCCAGGCCTCACATTGCCTAACTAATCGACGGACATCCTTCTACATCGCAGGCCAGATGACATGCTGGCACATTTTGGCGACCGTTTTGTCCATCCCTAAATGTCCGCCTAGGAGTGAAGTATGAAAATACTTAAAAGTGGGCTGAACAAGGCTCTGGGCCAAGCAAATCCTATCCTGATTGAACCTGCCGAACAGCCGACGTAGGACTCCTCTGTGTAAGGTATAACCGTGGACCTCCTCCCCGTTCAACACGGACCACCTAGTGGGCCTCAAAATGGGATCCTGCGATTGTTGCTGTTTGAGGTTAACAAATGGTTCAGGTATCTCGGACAGGACAGTTCAGACGAGGATAGCGTTCTGACAGGTGTCCTTTTTAAGATCTTCCCTTTCTCCTCCAACATGCGACTCAGTGCATCGGCGATCTGGTTCTCGGCCCCTTTAATATGGTGAACCTTAAAAGGAAAGGCCGATATGCGTACCGCCCACCTAGCAATACGCCCCGTTTTTCTGGGCCTGTCTAATACCCAGATTAATGCCTGGTTATCCATCTCAAGGTCGAACTCCCTATGCTCGAGATAGAATTTAAACTTCTCAAGAGCGAACAAAACAGCGAGAGCTTCACATTCGTACACGGAGACATCAGAGAGATGCCTACAGGCGAAGATAACAGGGCGTATACCCCATTCAATTTGCTGCAGGAAGACGGCAGCATGGGCCTGGACAATGAATCGGTGATTGAAGTCAGGGATGGCCAAGATCGGGGTTGGTGAGGGCAATTTTCAGGGCGTCAAAGGTGGCTAGTTGACTCTCTACCCAAATAAAGCTAACCCCTTTCTTGCGTAAGTTGTTAAGTGGGGCAGCCAGCTGAGCGAAATTTGGCACAAACTTCCTGAAATAATTGGCCATCCCGATGAAACTTGCGACGCCCTTCTTACTGGGGGTGCGGGGAAAAATTTCTGAGACTGGTGGTCCGCTCCTGATCTTCCTCTATCCCAATAGTACTGGCTTTAGCTTGTAACTGATTAATTCTGATAGCGAACTCGTCTTCCTTGCATTGCTGGTCGGTTTGCACGGAGCTAAGATTACCTGATCTGGCCTGCCAAAGTTGGACCTGAATTGTTGCCCTTTGTTTTGGAGTGACTTGTGTACTATCCAAAAAATTCAAGTTCTCCTCGAACTGATACAAGATCACGGTTTCTTGTGGAACATCGAAAACCAATGTCGACCCTGCAGTGATCATAAATACCGACGTTTCTTGTCTTCCCAAAACTTGAGTCACAAGAATGCATATAACAGGATATACCAAAGTTATGGTCACTACACAATCAAACCAACAACCGGGGCACAGTTCTCAATAATGATAGGTTAATTCTCAGACCTGTTGCGACCAAATATTTATATATTGCGGGTAAGACTATTAAATGCCCAGAATTATTTTACCTTTTAAATATTAACAGACATAGATAAAGGACTACAACAAGATAATCATTGAAGCAAGAAATAGCAGGTGTTACTGACAACAGTAGTACTTAGTCGCAACACCTGCTGCGACCCAGCGTATACATAAGTCAAAACTAAGGGAGTTTAAACAGCAATAAAAATATATATATATATATATATATATATATATATATAACTATGTTATCTTGCTGACAATGCTAATAATCAGTCGCCAGACCTGCTGCAACCCAACATATACACGGATAAAAGGGACTTTTTTAAGCCACAACATATATATACATCTAATTTAAAAAACTAAAACTATGTAATCAACCAAGTCACAAGCACAGAGTACAACTGCTAGTGGCTGTAAAACATTTGGTAATTACAGTATTTTCAGCTGTACGCTGACTGAACACTCAACGGCGCTCTGTCAAAATGCTCTCTTGCGGCTTGTTGTTAAACAAATTGTGAATCAACGGTGCACGTTAACAACAACAGGAATTTGTGAGACTGGTGGTCCGCTCCTGATCGATGCGGATTCCGTCATGAGAAACCAGATGCCCGAGGAAGGAAATTTGCTCTGACCAAGCCGATCTCGGACGGTTTAACCGTCAGACCAGCACCCGCAATCTCTCCAGAACGGATTCCAAATGGTCAAATGTTCATCAAAGATTTTACTGTAGATGACTACGTCATCCAAATAATTATAAAGGAATTTAAACCTGATATCGCACAATACACTGTCCAACAGGCAAGATAGAACAGCGGCTCCAGTCGACAATCTGAACAGGACTCAGTGAAAATTCAATAACATTGCAGTCGGTAAAAAACGTGGTAGCCTTTTTGGATTCTTCTGACAACGGAATCTGATGGTATGTCTGATTCAAGTCGAGGACGGTAAAATACCTAGCGCCGGCAAACCAGTTGAAGCAGTTCTGAAGGTCAGGAAGGGGAACGGACTCCAGAACCACCTTCTGGCTAAGTTGGCGGTAGTCGACAACAGGCCGGTAATATTGGAGAAGTCTAAGTGAGGTAGATGGTCTGATAACCCCATCACGCAACACAGCGTCGACCTTCTCGTGTAAGATCCGCATTTTAGGAGCGGATAACCGATAGGAGGCTTGGCGCACCGGGACCTCATCAACCAAGCGAATTCTATACTCCCAATCTGTCGGTAAGAACGTCAGGATAACGTTGGAGCACCTAGAACAGTTGCTGAGCTTGGGGCCTCTGTAGCTGAAACTCAGATGTAACCTCGTTGACCAGCAAGGGACGCCGCTGACTAATCTCACAGGAACAAAACCCTATTTTCTGTTCGTGGCAAAATTTAAAGGAAAAGCTCCTGCTGTTGACGTCAAGGATAAGTCTCCAGTGTGCTGAATATAATCGCAGCCAAGCAACATGGTAACGGGAAGTTTTCTCACCAAGAGTAGCTGTATCGGCCAGGAAAAACCTGCCACAGACAACTTCACCCGTACCTCTCCCGCCAGAGGCAGCCTCTGTCCGTTAACTGTTCGACACCTCTGAAAACTGGGAGATGGGGGTGGCAACTTACAAATCCTATTAAACTCAAGATACCAGTCCAGATCCAGCAGGGACACAGCGCTCCCAAAGTTAAGTAGACCACTAACTGGCTCCTGATTGAGTAGAGGACAGACAAAGGGAAGTTTCGAGGAAGTAGTTGTTCCGACATGAGCACAGCCTTTTGGTAACTAGAACGATCGTCCCCCCCCCCTTCCCCCACCCTGTTTCCTCTGGCGTCATCGACCTCTTTTGGCTCCACGCTGCTCGTTGCAACTCCTGACGAGATGGGTGTCAGATTCACACCTGAAACACCTCCAGTCAGTTAACGAACGATGGGAAAATAGTGCTAGCTCAAACGAAAATTCAGGTGCCCTGGCTGCGGCCCTACTTAGGTCTCTCTGCTCATCAGCAACCCTAAGGGACTCTATAGAGGTAGGCAATTCAGATCCTGCGTCCTTGATCGATCCTCAGGTCTCATCCCCTGACGAATAACCTCCACATTACGCTGTTCAGCAACCTCCATACTCAAGGCGCGTTCAGCAGTACGAACTCGGTCGATGTATTGTACCAACGGTTCACATGGTCCCTGAAAGCACCAATAATACCGGCGCTCCAATTCGTTGCGGGCACGAGGTGAAACCTTAGATGTAATAATAGCCCGTTGGAGGTAGGCGAGGGTATGTCGTTCTCGCAGTACCTCCAAGAAGATCCCAGACAGGGTCCCCACACTGAGCAGATACAACAAACGCAAAATAGTAGCTTCCGTCAGCCCCAACGGCTCAGCAAGCAACGCACGACCAACCAGAGAAAATGTTGAATTTGGTCAATACTGTCAATGGCCAGCTGGGGGATATCTCGGAGCAAATGCATGACCAGGTTCGTCAATTTGGCAAATTGTACCGTCACCTCTCCTTCCGGTATGCCAGCACCTTGCTGTTGGGGACTGCCTGGCAGAAGTGTTTGGTTATGCATACCTTCGAATTCTTCCTCTATCCCAGTAGTACTGGCTTTAGCTTGTAACTGATTAATTCTGATAGCGAACTCGTCTCTTTGGATTCCTTGTCGGTTTGCACGGAGCTAAGATTACCTGATCTGGCCTGCCAAAGTTGGACCTGAATTGTTGCCCTTGAGTGACTTGAGTACTATCCAAAAAAATTTAAGTTCTCCTCGAACTGATACAAAACCACGGTTGGGTGTGGAACATCGAAAACCAATGTCGGCCCTGCAGTGATCATGAATACCGACGTTTCTTGTCTTCCCAAAACTTGAGTCACAAGAATGCATATAACAGGATATACCAAAGTTATGGTCACTATGCAATCAAACCAACAACCGGGGCACAGTTTTCAATAATGATAGGTTAATTCTCAGACCTGTAGCGACCAAATATGTATATATTGCGGGTAAAACTATTAAATGCCCAGAATTATTTTACCTTTAAAATATTAACAGACATAGATAAAGGACTACAACAAGATAATCATTGAGAAACAAGTAGCAGGTGTTACTGACAACAATAATACTTAATAAATGGTTCAAATGGCTCTGAGCACTATGGGACTTAACAGCTGTGGTCATCAGTCCCCTAGAACTTAGAACTACTTAAATCTAACTAACCTAAGGACATCACACACATCCATGCCCGAGGCAGGATTCGAACCTGCGACCGTAGCAGTCGCGCGGTTCCGGACTGCGCGCCTAGAACCGCGAGGCCACCGTGGCCGGCATATTCAGTATTGCCGGCCGCGGTGGTCTCGCGGTTCCAGGGCGCGCACTCCGGAACCGGACATATATATATATATATATATATATATATATATATATATATATATAAATAACTATGTTATCCTCCTGACAATGCTAATAATCAGTCGCCAGACCTGCTGCAACCCAACATATACATACATAATAGGGACTTAAGCCACAACATATACATACATCTAATTTAAAAAACTAAAACTATGTAATCAACCAAGTCACAAGCACAGAGTACAACTGATAGTGGCTGTAAAACATTTGGTAATTACAGTATTTTCAGCTGTACGCTGACTGAACACTCAACGGCGCTCTGTCAAAAGGCTCTCTTGCGGCTTGTTAAACAAATTGTGATTCAACGGTGCACGTTAACAACAACAGGAATATCAACGGCGAAAGGTAGTAGCCTTGCAAACAGAATTTAATAATCGCAGAGCAACGACGCATTTGGTAATAACAGTAATTTCCACTGGACGGTGATTGACTACCTTATCTGCGGCCCCATCTTCTGGGACATAACAATCGAACCCCTCCTACAACTTCTGGATGGGGATGACAGGTCAGACGGAATTGTCGCCTACGCAGATGACCTATTAGTTGTGGTCACTGCAAACAACAGAGTCCAGTTAGAAGAGAAAGCCAGTGGATTACTACAAACAATTACTCAGTGGTGTCACAACAACAAACTCAGGATAGCCGAAAACAAAACAACATACACTTTACTGAAAGGATCACTCCAAAGGAATCCTTCGGTTAAAATTGGGGACACAAACATCAAACGAGCACGCATCACGCGCTATCTTGGGGTACACATAGATGAAAAATTAAATTTCCACGAACACATAAGGCTAACAACAGACAAAGCAGAAAAAATACTCCACAAACTGGTGAGGCTAAATTCAAAACAGTACAGACTACCTCTACCAGTCATACGTACATACCACTGTGCGCTCTTCGAATCAGTACTCAGCTTTGCAGCTAGCACGTGGGCACATAGACTAGACGTGGTCACCAACAAAGCATCCGTCAGACGAGGGCAGAGAAGTGTCCTACTAAGGCTATCTGGAGCCTTCGGTACCACCTCAGCGGATGCACTGTGTGTGGTGCTCGGAATATGCCCCATAGATATCACGATCAAATACAGAGCTGCAAGGTACTGGTTAAAGGTGGGGAGACTAGACAAGGTGCACACAATAACTGGTGTGCACATAGAGACGATACGTCACCTTAAAAGTTGGCGTTTGGATACATGGCAAGGTGAGTGGGATGTAAGTGATAAGGGACGTAGACTGCACGACTTTCTCGCTGACATAAGGGAGCGGTTGAGAATGAGACATATCGATCCCAGCCGCGGTATGGTACATTTCTTAACCGGGCACGGACCTTATCCCACGCACTTAAACCGAGTGAGTCTGAGGCAGACACCTACATGCACATGCGGGGAAGAAGGTTCCCCAGAACACACTGTCTTTTTCTGCGGGCAATACGCGAACAATAGACATACACTACACTTAGATTACACAGATACAGACATAGATATATACACAGCAATAAGAGACGAAAAACAATGGACACAATTAAACGCACTGACAAACAGTATTTCAAAAACAACACATGAAGAGTATATGCGGACACGACATCACAGACATGCCTATGTGCAGCGTAACAGAAATCTCCAGAGGATGGACAGCGATACCCACAGCGACAGCGAAAATAGTGACAATGAGGAGGAACAGGAGGAGGAAGCTGAGATGTGAATGTAAATAAGCAAATTGCTGGCAATCTAGCCAAGAAAACACCAAATGCTGTATATGGATGCGCACCTAATGTAGTTAATACATAGGATTAGTAACAAATAGGATAAGAAAAATTATTTCTCTACTAATAACCATTTGTGTGTGTCTGTGTGACTGGCGGTCAACGGCTCGATGAAATCATTCCGAGGTATTCACCGTCAGTCACACTCGGTGATGGTACTAACAAATCTCTCATCTATCCTATCTTCTTTTTATATTCTTCTTAAAAACTACAAAATTTTATTTATATTTCAACCTCAAATTATTGTTATTTTGAATCATTCTTTGTAAATGTTGTAGATAAAACAAAATGAAAGAAAACTGTAAAAAGATGAAAATCGAAAATTGTAAGATGTACGACCTGTTTTAAACATCAGGTAACAGGTCTATAATTTGGCAATAAATAAATAAATAAATAAATTGACTACTCAACGTCGCTCTGTCGAAAGGCTCCTCTTGTTGCTTGTCGTTAAACAAATTGTCATTCAATGGTGCACGTCAACAACAACAGGAAAATTCGGGGAACATTACAAGAAAGCCACGACACGAACTTGCAGATCAAGTCGACAATATACCATTTAACGGTAAACACACACACGCGACCACAGGCAGATTCGAACTGTCAGACGGTGGGCGTCGCTCTACCAGGAGGCAGTACAGTCCCGCTCGCGTAACGCGGCCGTCCAGGCGGGCCACCTGCCACCAGCCGCTCGTACGCCAGCAGGTACGTCCTCTCTCTGCGAAAGCCATGCTGTCCATGCAACAGAACGGCTTTAGAAAGCATCGTTCCTGCGAAACGCAACTCGCCCTTTTTTCACATGATATCTTGCGAACCGTGGTTGAAGGGTATCAGACGGATGCCATATTCCTTGACTTCCGGAAAGCGTTTGACTCGGTGCCCCACTGCAGACTCCTAACTAAGGTACGAGCATATGGGATTGAACCAAGTATGTGAGTGGATCGAAGACTTCTTAAGTAATAGAACCCAGTACGTTTTCCTCGATGATGAGTGTTCATCGGAGGTGAGGGTATCATCTGGAGTGCCCCAGGGAAGTGTGGTTGGTCCGCTGTTGTTTTCTATCTACATAAATGATCTTTTGGATAGGGTGGATAGTAATGTGCGGCTGTTTGCTGATGATGCTGTGGTGTACGGGAAGGTGTCGTCGTTGAGTGACTGTAGGAGGATACAGGATTTGTGATTGGTGTAAAGAATGGCAGCTAACTCTAAATATAGATAAATGTAAATTAATGCAGATTAATAGGAAAAAGAATCCTGTAATGTTTGAATACTCCATTAGTAGTGTAGCGCTTGACACAGTCACGTCGATTAAATATTTGGGCGTAACACTGCAGAGCGATATGAAGTGGGGCAAACATGTAATGGCAGATATGGGGAAGGCGGATAGTCATCTTCCGTTCATTGGTAGAATTTTGGGAAGATGTGGTTCATCTGTAAAGGACACCGCTTATAAAACACTAATACGACCTATTCTTGAGTACTGCTAGAGCGTTTGGGATCCTTACCAGGTCAGATTGAGGGAGGACATAGAAGCAATTCAGAGACGGGCTGCTAGAATTGTTACTGATAGGTTTTATCACCACGCTAGTGTTACAGAAATGCTTCAGGAACTCGGGTGGGAGTCTCTAGAGCAAAGGAGGCGTTCTTTTCGTGAATCGCTACTGAGGAAATTTAGAGAACCAGCATTTGAGGCTGACTGCAGTACAGTTTTACTGCCGCCAACTTACGTTTCGCGGAAAGACCACAAAGATAAGATAAGAGAGATTAGGGCTCGTACAGAGGCATATCGGCAGTCGTTTTTCCCTCGTTCTGTTTGGGAGTGGAACAGGAAGTGAAGATGCTACTTGTGGTACGAGGTACCCTCCGCCACGCACCGTATGGTGGACTGCGGATTATGTAGATGTAGATGAAGCCGCCAGCGATCGCACGCTAAGCACCGTGACCCCCTCTGGTGATGCGCCAGAGAAAGGAGAGCGCGGCTCAGTGATGACTGGGTGTATGTATCAGCAAGTAACAGAGAATATGTGGTTGATGTAGTGGGTATTGTAGTTGGTCTAATTTGGTGCAGACTGGGGCAGTCATTAGTCACAGATTAGACTAAATGAGCTCTGTAGAAGGAGGGCACGCAGTGACTAAAGCATACTAGATATGAATAACTATACTAAAACAAAATGTAACTTTAGGATATAAGCTGAGGGTGTTCACATCCAGTTATGTCACATCAATGCTACAGTGCGGCCATATTTCATCTGAATTTATTACATTTTTCGAGATAATAACTTTGTATGGATTATAAATATTACTGAGGGTGTTCAAATAGTGATATAATGACTGTAGTAAAACCTTACTTTATCTAGTTTTAATACGTTTTCTAAGTTAACAATTCCTGCACAGCATATAAAGACTACTGATTAGGTTGAAACTGTGACATCATGACTAATATGAAGCCATATCTAAAATTCATTTACCACACATTTCAATTTAATAATTTATTTATAGCTTTTGAACATTACATTTTTCGACATAACTATTTTTACATATTTCTGTATTACTTGTTTCTAGTTCAGACCACAGTATGGTCATATTTTCAACAAAAATTAATTTCTTATTGTATGATTAATGCTTTTTACGTATATTTTAATTTATACACTCCTGGAAATGGAAAAAAGAACACATTGACACCGGTGTGTCAGACCCACCATACTTGCTCCGGACACTGCGAGAGGGCTGTACAAGCAATGATCACACGCACGGCACAGCGGACACACCAGGAACCGCGGTGTTGGCCGTCGAATGGCGCTAGCTGCGCAGCATTTGTGCACCGCCGCCGTCAGTGTCAGCCAGTTTGCCGTGGCATACGGAGCTCCATCGCAGTCTTTAACACTGGTAGCATGCCCCGACAGCGTGGACGTGAACCGTATGTGCAGTTGACGGACTTTGAGCGAGGGCGTATAGTGGGCATGCGGGAGGCCGGGTGGACGTACCGCCGAATTGCTCAACACGTGGGGCGTGAGGTCTCCACAGTACATCGATGTTGTCGCCAGTGGTCGGCGGAAGGTGCACGTGCCCGTCGACCTGGGACCGGACCGCAGCGACGCACGGATGCACGCCAAGACCGTAGGATCCTACGCAGTGCCGTAGGGGACCGCACCGCCACTTCCCAGCAAATTAGGGACACTGTTGCTCCTGGGGTATCGGCGAGGACCATTCGCAACCGTCTCCATGAAGCTGGGCTACGGTCCCGCACACCGTTAGGCCGTCTTCCGCTCACGCCCCAACATCGTGCAGCCCGCCTCCAGTGGTGTCGCGACAGGCGTGAATGGAGGGACGAATGGAGACGTGTCGTCTTCAGCGATGAGAGTCGCTTCTGCCTTGGTGCCAATGATGGTCGTATGCGTGTTTGGCGCCGTGCAGGTGAGCGCCACAATCAGAACTGCATACGACCGAGGCACACAGGGCCAACACCCGGCATCATGGTGTGGGGAGCGATCTCCTACACTGGCCGTACACCACTGGTGATCGTCGAGGGGACACTGAATAGTGCACGGTACATCCAAACCGTCATCGAACCCATCGTTCTACCATTCCTAGACCGGCAAGGGAACTTGCTGTTCCAACAGGACAATGCACGTCCGCATGTATCCCGTGCCACCCAACGTGCTCTAGAAGGTGTAAGTCAACTACCCTGGCCAGCAAGATCTCCGGATCTGTCCCCCATTGAGCATGTTTGGGACTGGATGAAGCGTCGTCTCACGCGGTCTGCACGTCCAGCACGAACGCTGGTCCAACTGAGGCGCCAGGTGGAAATGGCATGGCAAGCCGTTCCACAGGACTACATCCAGCATCTCTACGATCGTCTCCATGGGAGAATAGCAGCCTGCATTGCTGCGAAAGGTGGATATACACTGTACTAGTGCCGACATTGTGCATGCTCTGTTGGCTGTGTCTATGTGCCTGTGGTTCTGTCAGTGTGATCATGTGATGTATCTGACCCCAGGAATGTGTCAATAAAGTTTCCCCTTCCTGGGACAATGAATTCACGGTGTCCTTATTTCAATTTCCAGGAGTGTAGTTTTTACATTACCACTGTAGCAGCATGCCAGTATTCAGATTATGGAAGTTCATTGCTTCTTTACAACTATCGCAGAAGAATTGATGTATTAAGAGAGTGTGACGTATAGGGACCTTGTTATAAAGGTTATTTCGTGTTCTGATGCATTCTGATCCTATCTGGTCCGTGAAGAACTTTTTCCTGCTAGGGTAACTATAAAGATCACCTTGAAATGCGTTCTTCTAATTACTGTACACAAAATATTTCAAGTTTCTTCTCCAATTTTATGCCTTCCACCTTATTTGTTCGCAGATCTTGAAAAGTGTGCATTACAATCGCCCATCTTCATATTCTGTTTTTATGTAGCTTCGTCGCACGAGAGATCTCAGCGATTATATCTGTGCCAAACTTTCCACACATTCACAGGTGCTTCGACTAAACATTGTATCTACCTACGATCTGAGGCGTGTGTGACTTCGGCCAACATTTGGCGAAGGTGTAGTCGCCACACATGGTTTGCTTGCTTTGAAGGTATAGAAAGCGTTCTGTATCAGTCTATTGTATTTGGAATGCTCTGGAGGGCAGATGTGTTTTGCTCGTGAGTGGTATGGTGTGGTAATAAGTATGGCTGCTTCGACATACTCTGTGAGAATGAGACGAAACCATGAATGAAAGAAGCAATGGGCTTCTAGTGAAGAGACTGTGACATGCATATATAGCTCCTCAATGTGCACCTATTCTGCAACACAAGGTAATGACTTTCTTTACTTTATTTACAAACTGGCGAGCTGTAATGGAACTTTGTGGCTGCCTAGGTGATGTAGACGAGCGAGAAGCAGAATGGCACTCGCAGTTTCGATAAATGTGGGGCAGATAGTATCGGAAGTTCCATGCGGCTTTTCGCGGATGATGCTGTAGTATACAGAGAAGTTGCAGCATTAGAAAATTGTAGGGAAATGCAGGAAGATCTGCAGCGGATAGGCACTTGGTGCAGGGGGTGGCAACTGACCCTTAACATAGACAAATGTAATGTATTGCGAATACATAGAAAGAAGGATCCTTTATTGTATGATTATATGATAGCGGAACAAACACTGGTAGCGGTTACTTCTGTAAGATATCTGGGGGTGTGCGTGCGGAACGATTTGAAGTGGAATGATCATATAAAATTAATTGTTGGTAAGGCGGGTACCAGGTTGAGATTCATTGGGAGAGTCCTTAGAAAATGTAGTCCATCAACAAAGGAGGTGGCTTACAAAACACTCGTTCGACCTATACTTCAGTATTGCTCATCAGTGTGGGATCCGTACCAGATCGGGTTAACGGAGGAGATAGAGAAGATCCAAAGAAGAGCGGCGCGTTTCGTCACAGTGTTATTTGGTAACCGTGATAGCGTTACGGAGATGTTTAACAAACTCAAGTGGCAGACTCTGCAAGAGAGGCGCTCTGCATCGCGGTGTAGCTTGCTCGCCAGGTTTCGAGAGGGTGCGTTTCTGGATGAGGTGTCGAATATATTGCTTCCCCCTACTTATACCTCCCGAGGAGATCACGAATGTAAAATTAGAGAGATTAGAGCGCGCACGGAGGCTTTCAGACAGTCGTTCTTCCCGCGAACCATACGCGACTGGAACAGGAAAGGGAGGTAATGACAGTGGCACGTAAGTGCCCTCCGCCACACACCGTTGGGTGGCTTGCGAAGTATAAATGTAGATGTAGATCCCCTTTTGTTTACGTGTTGATTCTAATTTGTGATCGTGTTTAGCAAAACGATATCTCGTACGCCAAATAGGTTATACATTTTCTGGGCCAGAGACACCATACAGTCATTCAACTCTCGTTTAAGCTCTAATAGCGGGTCCCCTCTGTCTTCAATATCGACTTTCCTTTCTTCTTCTGTCACGTCTTCCTACAATTTTTCACCCTCGTAGAGCCCATCACAGTACATTTTTCATTTGTTCACCGTGTCCTCTGCATTTTACAGTGGGCTTACTCTTAAATGTTGACGGATTTGCTTTCTATTCCATCGAATGTCGCTTCGACTTTTTTGTATGCTGAATCAGTCGTTCTAACGAACATTTCATTCTCTGTTTCTTCGAATCTTTCCCGTAGCCATTTAGCCTTCACATCCCTGTACTTCCTATCTATTTCATTCCTAAGTGATTTGTATTTCTATATTCCTGTCTTTCCTTGAACTCTTTGTACCACCTTCTTCCGTCAATCAGTTGAAGTATTTCTCCTGTTACCCGAAGTTTCTTTTTAAGTTACCTTCCTTGCACCAGTCTCTGTGACTACTCTTTTAGAGGTGTCCATTTCTCTTCAAGTGAACTGTCTTTTGTCGTATTCATTATCGCAGTGTCTACAGCCTTAAAAGTGTTCAAACGCAGTGTCCCACTTCTTTCCACACTGATCCTTCTGGAGATTTTCTTCAGTCCACTCTTCATCATAATTTGTTATGAGTCTATATCTGCTCCTGGGTATGCCTTACATATCAATATCAGACTTTAAAATCAGTCTGAACATGATGCAATTCAGCTGGAATCTTCCAGTGTCTCCACCCTTTTACAAGAATGTCTCCATCGATCGTCATTTGCGAACATTTTATTCGCTAATAGTGACTTAAGTGGCTTAAGTGGGAGAACTCAGTTAGCAGTTCTCATCTCTCCTTCCTACTAACGAGCCCACAAAAACCTATAATTCCATCTTCTTCTACTTCTCCCACTACAGAGTTCCAATCATCCACGATTACTGTATTTTTATCCTCCTTTACTTGCTTTACTTTTCATATTTTGGATGTGACGTCGGCATACATATTGGAACTACTACTGTTAGCGTTGTTTT
The DNA here is from genome assembly GCF_023864275.1 of Schistocerca cancellata. Classification (NCBI taxonomy): domain Eukaryota; kingdom Metazoa; phylum Arthropoda; class Insecta; order Orthoptera; family Acrididae; genus Schistocerca; species Schistocerca cancellata. The sequence continues at coordinate 79,704,987 of NC_064633.1, read as the reverse complement.
GCAGTCGTGTCTCGGAACGGCACCAGAAGGGCGACAGACAGTGAGTGTCCCGGAGGTCCAGGCACCAGCCTTCTATGGAGGATTATATACTACACTTCACAAAATGGATATCGCCGACATTCAAGAAATGTTCAAAACAAATCATTAACTTGCACCATGAATATCAAATGAAAAATGGCGCCTCACAGTGATCAGAAAGGTTCGCACCATCGAGACTGAAGGCGAACTGCTTGGGAGCTACAAACCGTACAGCACATTCGGTTAGGTATCCACTCTTAAGGAATGCATATAGAATCCATTGGTGTAACGGAACGATGAGAACTGATGGAATTTGGGGGCATGCAAATGAAACAGTCTGTCACAGAACTTACCGTGAAATAGGCTGTCCTTCAAGGCGTAGCTGCAGATAGTGCGATGATAAGTTTTATATGCACGGAAAAAACAAACATCCGGAGGCTGAATTTGTCCACTGGTTCCAGATGGTATGAATTGCAAAGTCACAAGCTTCTTCAGGAGGGATAGTTTGCTCTAAAGGAATCAAATGAAATCAAGTTACACTGACTAGCTACTGGGCAAAAGCAGTGCTCATACCATATCTGCTGTCCTCTTAGGCCCATTTTCCCACTCTTGCTTGCCGTGACGTAAATATTCCCTATTGCCCTCGCAAGAGTAGGCACAGGAGAAAGAATCGTAATAGGCAGAGCACCTCCAACTTCTCGCAGCACAGTAAATAACTTTCCAGCCAATAACTTTCCAGCAAATAACTTTCAGCCAATTTACCATTCAGGTAACCGCTAGGCATAATTGTATACGAATGTACTGAGGCACTGATGTTAGCTGATCCTGATACAACTCTCTTGGTTCCAGGGTTCCTTTCGTACGTATTTCTTCTTCAAATCCCTGTTGGTTGCAGTTGAAAACAAATTCCTTTCCGAACGATGGGGTATATTTGTTTTTCTCATCCACGAATTTTCGGGCCGATTCCGCAGTTTGCTGTGCATCGTCCAGTTGATGCTTTGTTTGAAATTTCGTCATCTTACGTCTTCCAATTATGTAGCACTGTTTGAAGTTATCCAAACAGTGCTTGCCTTGAAATCACTGTAATCTATGTCGAGCGCAATTTGATGCGTACAACGTACTGGGCTGGCTCAAATGGCTCTGAGCACTATGGGACTTAACTTCTAAGGTCATCAGTCCCCTAGAACATAGAACTACTTAAACCTAACTAACCTAAGGACATCACACACATCCATGCCCGAGGCAGGATTCGAACCTGCGACCATAAGCGGTCACGCGGTTCCAGACTGTAGCGCCTTCAACCGCTTGGCCACACCGGCCGGCCAACGTACTAGGTCCCTATCATGCATCTCCTGTAAATTTTGTCGAGTATCCCTGAAACGCGCAAACGCCAGTTTTTGTAACTAGTCCGCCTTGTTCTTCCTTTAATATCAGTAGTTTTTCTTATGCACCAGCGGGTCATATTGCTGCGGACGTATTCGAAGTCTGCTCATAACTTCCTTTTTTTTACTGTGTTCACTCCTTGGCCAACGACTGTCCTTTATTAAGTTTCACTGGAGACGAAATTTGTGGCTCCCTGTTCGACAAGGATATGAACTATCTGGCTCGGCACCTATTTCAATATCACTTTCACTTGTTAAGCCCATATCGTCATCATTTTACACTGTCCGCACATGCCACTGACTCATCTTGCAGGAACGCTAATATTTCATCTGCCACTTCTTTCTCACTCTGCGAAATTCCCTGGGTTCCTTTCTGGCGAATGTCAACTTCGGCATCTGTTGTCGTAGATATAATGCAATGTTTGCTTTCTTTATCGCTGCCATTCCTCGGCTTTGCATCAACACCACTTACATTGTAACTATAGTATCAGTTTCTCGTCGACTAAGCAGTTCAACTACGCTCCATAGACTCGTGCTGTGCTCACCATTGGATACCTTCAGTCGCTCTCCTAATGCCATTAGCAGCCAATATTGTGGTTTCATGGTAAACAATATGTTGGACGTTGAATGCCGTAAACATCATTAGCTTTTTGTGACCTCGCACTCAAGGCGTTCCTTGTCAGACTCGTAGATTGTTACCCTTTCGTTGGTTACTCATTTTCTCGTGGTCACCTTGTAACACCACAGCTCTTATGCTGTACGGATTTATTTTGCTTTTGTTTCATTTAATATTACGTCACTGAGCTTCTGTAAATGTGTTTGATTGAACAGATAACACAAAATTGTATACTCTTTCCTTTGTCAAACCTTTGATGTCATGATTTGATTCTATGCAAAGTAGTGTGTCTGTAATTTAAAATTCTTTGTCCCATTTGGAGGGAACAAAACTTACTGTATATGATTGTAATTTTGTGTGAATAATTTTTTGTAGAGATGTCAATATGTGTAAATGTTTTGTTTTATTTAATGCATTTGGTTGCTGTTATGTAAACTGCTGATCCTCACTTAGGGCTCTTAGTTATTCTGTATGTAAAAGGTGTAGTGGTTCCCCTCGGGAACGGAACTGTGTAGCGCGCGCAAATTGTGGTTGGCCTATGTAGAAAAGGTGGACGAGTTACGAGTCGGGGACGAGCTACGAGTCGGTGCACTGCTATGTAAAAGATGCATATTATGCTGGTTCCGAGAGAGGCTTTTCCTGTCGCTTTCAAATGCCTCGGAAGAATGGATAAATAGCTGGAAATATTCTGGGATTGATATCAATCATCGCCACCAAGAAATGACAGAGTCCAGCAATTCTACCTGCAATTCCACCTAACAACATGCAGTGGCCACCACATTGCGCAATCATTACATCGGAATACTACAATGATGTACAGTGAAGAATCAGCTTAATGGATGTGTTAGTGTGCTCAAATATAAGGTAATTTATATCTGAATTTATGTACCTACCCTGATTTTTCTCCTCATCATAACACCTCTCAGGTTCCTCTCCGTTTGAGCTAAAGTTATATCCGAGTGCCCTTACTAAAAGAACATTAAAGCCCAGTATTTTGCTCATTAATGCCTCTTCAACATAGTAAAAAGAAAGTTAAAGTTAATGTGGCAAGAGAGTGAGTTAAAGTAAATGTTGTTTGCTGAAAATATTCCTATTAAAACTGCTTATTAAAGTGCTGTTGCCAACTTCAAAATTAAAGTTCTTAAGACTGAGGCTTATAAAGTAAATGATCGCATTGTTGTCTGTAGTAAATTCTAAAAAGGTGAGTCAGTTTCTTGAAATTTTGTCAACATTGTGTTTCGCTGTAGTAAAAGTGGGAAACTGCAATAGTAGAAAACTATATGTTCATGATTGCTAAGTGTTTGTCTCTCTTGTGTATTAGAAGTGCATAGTAATAGTAATGTTATAAAGACCATTCACTTTGTGTAAGCCCTGAAAATAATAGTGTGTTTCGGTATATGTTATTATTTTACAAATAGTTTGTGCTGCTCTAACTGTTAGCTTCAATCTTAAAACATGTGTGTGTGTCAGAGTTCATTGCACTCGCGTGTGGCTAAGTCTAGGTTGTGTTTGTCCGTTATAGTTACTTATACCTACTTTCTTAAACGAGAACGTTAATCTTTCTCTTGCCTAATTAGGCTGGCGACCGTTTCCCTTATTCTATAAACAGTATAGCTAGGCAAAATTTTGTTTGTTACTATTCAAATATTTACGTAATTCTGACTTTCATTTCCGATAAGCCACCTCCGTTAGGAACAACACGGTCAACCTAGCAAAATTCCTCTCAGAGGGTAACACTGCCCTGTTGCTTTATACCATTATTAATCCAACAAAATAATTCTGTTTTGCAAATTGCCTCCAGTTCTGAGGTTATGGTATAACAGTAGCAAACAGGACGGAAGTGTTATACGTCGCTTTTCCGTGACAGGACTATTTGTTCAGTCGGGTACATACTACGTAATAAACCAAATTTGGTATTTCATAGTACAAGCTACGTAAATGCTGCTGCAGTGTTATAACCTCACCTTTGGTAGTTCTTTCCCGGAGATCTGAATGGGATACTAATCCGTAATGGGAAGACCATGACACTTCTTCAGTTGCAGTTCACATGTCTTGTGGATGTACATTGCCTTCTGCAACATAATGAAAGGGATCACTGCTGGTTCTTCCAACTTTAGGGGCAGTTTTCCCATTCCATGGGTAAGAGAGTGCTCCGAATCTACGTCAGTTCCTCCACTTTGAGAAAGCTGCTGTGAGAACGACGGAGGTTCCTTATATTGGAAGTCTTCGGTTGTTATTGTTGATGATATTTATTGTTAATTTAAGGAGTGGCTGTAATCTAACATGGAACTCACGACGTTTTGAGTGCGCTATCCACAGTCCACGATTAAAAAGTAGTGTATAGAATTGAGAAAAAAAGGAATTTGTGCACAAAATGACTAGAAGAGATGATGAGTTGGTAGGACACATCCTGAGACATCAGGGGATGTCACTTTGATAATGGAAGGAAGTGTTGGGAGGTAAAAGATGTGGTGGAGGACCAAAGCTTGACTATAGTACGCGTATTGAAATGAATATCGATTGCGTAGTTATGTTGAGATGAAATGTGTTTCATAGGATAGGCTAGCATGAAAAGATGCACAGCTGCACGAAACTACTCTTTAGACTTGACACTACAAGAAAAACATAAATAATTAAACCGTAACTCAACAACAAATACAAACATACAAACGCTGTGTAATCCTTCAACATCCATGACTGCACTCCATGTACGTAGCTGTAAGATGTATTTAGTAGCAGTTTCATTGATTAAGTATAGTGACCGTTAATAAATTCGTTAGTAATTCAAAACTGGAACAGTAAATACAGAATCTGGGTACAACATTAAAAAGAGCGCACAAAGACGCTTCTGTTCCAGTTCTAATAACTTAGTCGGCGGCGGGACGATGAATTTCCGTCTTCCTTCAAAGTTGAACAATTTGACGGTGCTCTGGCTAATAAACCGATAGTAACTGAAGTTGTTAGTTCATATCAAATAGTAATCAAGCTTTGCTCACTCACGCCCCCTGTGTTGAGATAACGAGCCGGCTGCGCATTAAGACCAAGGTGGTTTTGGCAGTCGCGTAGCAAGATACTGATGACGTACAGCAGTACAACCTAACAGGTAGTCAGAAACAGAGATGACGAAACTGTTCACACAACATTGTGAACTAAATGACTGTTCAGTTAACATTTGTGTTGAACAACCAGCAGTGCGCCCAAAAACCAACCGTCCGTAAATCGAAGTGTGTGACCTGTGCGTAGGCATCTGGTGCCACAAACATGTGGAAACCTACCGAGCACTTGTCGAATCCATGGCACGCAGAATCACTGCTGAATTGCGTTCCAGATGTGGACCAACACGCCTTTAAGTAGGTGGTTACAATGTTTTGGGTCAGCAGTGTATCTAATTTTCTTAACTGCGGTAATGTAAATATGAAAGTGATTCAGATAAAAATCTTAATTACTTACTATTATGCAAATGTGGTAATAGAAAAAAGATACATCACTTTTCGATGGAGTCCCCATATATTCGACCGTTGCCGAAGTATGGAAACTTCGTGAAAAGAATTTTTAGTTGTGAATACAGCTACACGTGCACTGCGTTTTTGACCTCTTCATCGGTTCTGAAATGCTTGTTTCCCAGAGCTTCTTTGAGTCTTTCCAAAAATATGAGTAATTCGGAACGAGGTCTGGAGAGTAAGATGCATGCCAGAGATATACAGATTTCATTTCTTGTATTGTTGCTAAGGCTGAACCGGCAACAGGAGGACGAGACATGTACTGCCGCAGTCAGAAGTCCCCATCGTTTACTCGTGATTGCAGTGCGAAAATAATTTGAGTATGTATTGCCGGCGACTCTAAATCCCCTTTCCATGTAATGCTCGAAAACTGACCCTTTTGCATCCCAAAGGAGAGTGAGCATGAGTTTTGCTAGGAGTTGTGGTACCATTCGTTGCTCGATATTTTTATTTTAGGTCGATAACCGTGGATCCTGCTTCCATATCGTGAAACAGTTCTGTGCAGAGACTGCCGCGGAAGTTCCTCGCAGGCCTAGACCCACGATATCTCAATTCAGTAGCCAGCTCACGTGGCACCCATTTTGCGGATGGTTTATTGGATCGCAGTATAGCTTCGACAATATTGTGTACTGACGCAACACTACCGTGCAAAACGGTATTTACATCGGTTACAGAAATACACCTACTATCCTTCACAAACTCTTCCACTGCATTAGTCAGTGAGGAGCGTGTCGTGTTCGTGTACGGACCGTTCTCCACGTTCTGTCTGCATGCCTCTTTTAAACCTTACGCACCAGTCGCACACTTGCTGCAGGGACACAAATGAATCACAGCGCTATGCTTTTTTCCTGAGATGCACTTTCACAGGTTTTACAACTTCGCTACCCATAAAACGTGTCGCAGATCGGTGTTCCAACGCGATACAAATCGACGATGCACTATATTCTGTGAGGCAACAACATGCTGCCATCTGTCGGTCAATTGTCGAAACACGAGTATAACTTGCCAAATACGAAATCCACAGTACAACTTTTAGAGATTTTATTTTACTTTCGAGATTTTCGTTTGAACCACTCTCGTATATTTCCTTATAATGCTATTTTTATTGCGGCTTTACATTAAATTTCTAATTTCTTCTAAAGCGGGCGTTTGCTGTATGACAGCGCTGGAGTATGTTGTCAGCAAAGTGACGAAACGTGCGTAGCTTTCTTTATAGTTCCATTTCAACGACTTCCGTAATTTTAATTGTATTTTAGTCAGGATGACAAGCTATGCTTCATAGTAATTAAGTAGGAATAACTTGAAGGCGTTTTACTTTCTATCTGTGTAATACCCTTGTTTGTATTCTCTATGTCATATTACGATCAGCTTTGTACAACGGCTGTTCAGTAACCAAGGAAATTTCGGTTAAACAAAGATATGTAATTTGTTGTGGAACATGGTGGAATATTCGTGCTTCAGCTGCTATAGTTCCTCGAAGTTCCGATAGGTGGCGGCGTGTGTAACGGTGGTGCGCTCCAGGCAGTTTCTTTTGGCGGAAAACCAGAGCATCGCAGGTATTCGTGGGCGCTCGAAGAATGAAGACGTTGAGTCGTTGAGCGAGGCTCTGTCGTCGTGGAAGCCTGCCCGAGCCCTCGCGTGCCGACCGGCCGCACGCAGCTCTGCCTGCTGCAGTGTTCCAGCGTGCCGACACTCACTCGAGGTGACGGACGGACCACAGTCGGACACGTAGCTGCGCAACTGGCGGTGCTGACACACTCGTCCACCGGCTGGAAGTGTGTGCCCGCTGGGGTCCTCGCCTCCTGACAGAAGGTCATAAAGAAGGAATTGCTTGCGCGTCGCGAGACTGATAGTGACAACTTTTCGTTCGACACCTTCACGGTTAATGAAACGTCGGTACATCACTTCGAACCGGAAACACGACGGCAATCCTCGGAGTGGCGCTACACAACCTTCCCTCAAAAGAAAAAGTTCGAGGCCGCACACGCAGTCGGTAAAGCCGTGGCGACGATCTCCTGGGACTAGGAAGGGGTTACTCTGTTTTGTGTGCTCCTTCACAGTGCAACGATCGACTCTGGAGTGAATTCTGCTACCCTCAGGAAATTGAAGAAACGACTTCAGCGCGTTCGTCGTCACAAAAATGCAAACGAACTCCTCCTTCTCCGTGACAACGCAGGGCCTCACACAAGTGTGCGCACCCGAGAGGAGCTCACAGAGCTTGACTGGAGTGTCCTTCCTCGTCCACCCTACAGCCCGGATCCCGCACCTGCCGATTTCTACCTCTTTGCCCTAGTGAAGGACGCACTCCGCAGCAGGCAGTACGTGGATGATGGGGAGTTTATCGATCCAGTAGGACGGTGGTCCTGATGTCGACCAGTAGAGTGGTACCATATGGGTCTACAGGGCCTCCCAGTAATGTGGCGTAAGGCCTCAGATATGCCATTATGGAAATAGATTCCCTAAATCATTTGACACGGATACCAGAATTGTCGGTAGAAACGAGTCCGAGGCTGATTTTCTGCCCCATATTTCAGCAGTTCAGGCTCATCGTGTATCCCTAAGAATTTAAACATCGACGGAACGCCAGACTCAGAAACTCCGAGCTTTCCATTAGTTCACCACACACTGCAGACAGGCACCAACATTCGATTCAAAATCTCTTGTACAATTCGAACCTGTTACTTAATTTCACCTTTCGGGGTAATTGTCTAAACAGTTGGACCCATTATTTGCAAAAGACTTCATTTCAATATTCTGTTTTTGTTCTATTGTTCTCTTCGTTCCTCGTACGTAAACGCCACATTTGTCTAAGACCAATTTGGTTCTAATGCTCTGCTTTTGGGAAATCCGTTCCCGTTTCGAAGACGAAAATCAGTTATACTGGTGGGCACCTTTAGCGTTTTACTACTAACGGAAGTCAGTGAAACAAAAACCGCAACTTTGGGGTATCTTCCCCACGTTGGGCATTTGCAGGTACCTGTGAAAAATTACGGCACAGGAGTAGGAGGTGAAACCGAAGGCGCGGCGGGGCGCCGCCACGGGCCGGCTCGGCTCTATCGCGTTTCGCTCGCTGCCGTGTCGTATCGGATGCCGGCGCCGACACGCCGCCTTCGGGGTGGTCGGCTGCCTGCTGGCTCCGGCGCAGCCGCGCGACAGCAGCGAGGGCGCGCCGAGGCCGCTTGCCGCCCGAGTACGGCAGTGCGGCGTTTGGGATCGCTGTACATCATCTTTGTGTTCTGCTGCTTCCGCTCTGGCTCACGAGCAACAGCTTTCTGACTTACACATACGAGGTGTGACGAGAAATTTTTCATTTCGCAGCCTTTAGAATCAGATTTTAAAATTTTTTATCTTGTTGGCACACGTGTTGAATGATACCCGTCCTCCTCAAAACTCAGATTTAATGGAAAAGTCGGTTTTCTGACTGAACTCTGTACCTGACTTTAAAAACCAACGTCAACCGTGCAAACAGAGTTTACTTTCGTTTCCTTGAAGTTGAACCAGACACAAAAATTTAGATTCGTCGCTCAACTTCATTTAAATACTGGTTAAACAGAGTGTAAAAAAAAGCATTGCTGTACAATCGAAGGAATTAGATACACAAGACATCATATTAAAACTTTATTGATCGTTATTAAGGGAAGATAAGAACTGAATGATTTTAAGCAGCCTGACTAGGAAGTAAGGTTGTGGTATGAGACGCAACAGCTGAAAGTTAAGAAGCACTAAAGATTTATTTCTGAATTAAAACACACGATAATGCTAAATGAAACACACTTACTTGGAAAGCTGGGGCTTAAACTTCGACACGTGGTACCCCGTCCATCGTAAGAACACAGCTTCCACTCGTGGAACCAATTCTGCTAAATAACGGGTAGGATGTACTTGACGCACATCTATGAACATTCGCGCTGATCATCTACACAGCAAAACGCATGGAATTTACAAGAATGATTCCATATTCTACGTTCAAGTGGACTCGGTCAGAGCGTAAATAATTTTGATCGTCAAATTCTCAGGAAAAAGGTCCGTTCCATGTACTCGGCATAAATTCATCAATTTGACGGGACAATTATCAAATGAAAGCACATCTAATCCGTGAGAACCGAGTCTTTCGCAACGACACTGTTGTATAAAACACTCTCGGACTTCTTGCTGCGTCAATTCAGGATAAAACCTCGAGCTTTCCACGATTTCCGCCACCGTCATCGTCAGGAGCAATTGACTGTGAAAATCGCTGCTATGGTGGGTTTACATAGCCCAAAGACGGCTTCTGATTGGTCGGCAGTTACATCACGCAGTCGCAGATGGTGTCCACGTCTGTGCTGATGGCACGACTGCTCCCTTCGTAGCGTAAACATTGCGACGAATGTCTATGTCTCTTCTCTACATCGAGAGCTCGCTTCCACGCCCCACTAAGATTACATCTGCCGTCACGATTGAATATTTTGTCACACATACTTATTTCTACAGAGTCTTTAATTATAGAGTCCCAGTAAGTGAGAGCCTGGAACAAAATTTTTATTTCGTCATACAGTATTTTATATTTGTCAGGCTGTCCACAGCAGCTGCGGATTTCTAAGGCTCACGATTTTTAGCCTGCCATTAACGCTTTGCACAGCGGCCGGGAACGGTGCGAATGGACTTAATGATGTAATTGCTTCCGCATTAACATGCCATGTTGTAAATTCCAGTAATCCCTAGGCCAAGACTGTCCTTCAACGGGCGTAACATCTGCTTTATCCCCCTAGAAGGTCGGAAAAGAGATATGGTACCTCATCTTTCCAGGACTCTTTCTATTTTGCTGGATGTAGCACCGCAGAAGTGAAGGAATACAATCGGTGGCCCATCACGTGCATGTTCAACACTTTCAAGTTTCCTTTCCTGGTGAACGCTGACTTGATACCACGACACCCATAGCTGTCCTTCCGGAACACATACTTCAGATAATCGATTTCGGAATCCAATCAGAAACGGCGCTACATCCAAAAAATTAGGCGAAGTCCTGGGAAGACGAGGTACCATATCTGTTTTCCGACCTTCTAAGAAGATAAAGCACAAGCTACGCCCTGTTCAGTGCAGTCTCGGCCTCAGGATTCCTGGCAGTTAGAGCATCCCATGTGTGCCGAAACAATTACATCGGTCAGTCCATCCGCATCGTTTCCGACCGCTGTGCAGAACATCAACGGCATATTAAAAATCGAGAGCTGGAGAAATTCGCAGTTGCTGAGCACAGCCTCACAAATATTAAGTCCTCCCTCGGGCATGATAATTGAGGTTAAGTAGTGTGTAAGCTTAGAGACTGATGACCTTAGCAGTTAAGTCCCACAAGATTTCAAACACATTTGAACATTTGAACAAATATTAAGTACGGTTTGACGAAACAAAAGTTTTGTCCCAGGCTCCGACACACCGAGACTCTTTAACTAAAGAGGCTGTATAAATAAGAATGTGTGAGAAAACCTTCAATCGTGACGGCGGATATAATCTTAGCGGTGAATGGAAGCGAGCTCTCGATGCATAGAAGAGCCATAGACATTCGTCGCAACGTTTACGCTACCGTCGGAGCGGTGGTGCCATCAGCGCAGACGTGGACGCCATCTGTGACAACATGACCTAACTACCGACCGATCAGAAGCCGTCTTTTAGCATTATAAGGCCACCACAGGAGCGATTTTGACAGTCACTTGCTCCTGACGACGACGGTGGCGGAAATCGTCCAAAGTCGAGGTTTTATCCTGAATTCGTGCGACAAGAAGTGAAGATTGTTTTATACAACATCTACTCAGTACTGGAATTGAGGATTCGTTCCGATACCGAGATGTGATAACATACAAAGAAGCTGGTTAGATTCCTGGATGGTTGGAGACACGCAAGTCGCCCAGTGTGGCCTCACCTGAAATAAGACTTTCAACTCGGCGGCCGAACCCGCCGGAATTGCGCCTCCCTGCCATCAGCGCCACACGATCATTTCATTTCATGTGCTATATGTATCTATTACATTCGTATTAATTCGATATAGTATGCTATAGACAGTGTTCTGTTACTTTCTTAGAAACCCTGCCTTTATACTGATTTCCTCTGATTAACGCGTTTTCGAGTACTCGGCCAATTTCTACTTTCGAAGAAGATGGATCAAAGAATTTGCTTTAAATTTTGCTTGAAAAAATGGAACGTACAAGCACCGCATTCGAAATGTTGACTGTGGCTTTTAACGACTCTACTACTATTAAGACAAGAATTTACGAGTGGTATAAACGATTCAAAGAGAGCCGAGGAGACGTTCAAGAGAACGACCGCCCTGGACACTCTAGCGTATCAATTCCTGACGACAGTGTAGAATAAGTAAAACAAAATGGTTCTGGAATATCGCCGAATCACCATCAGTGGGATGAGTTCCTGCCTTATGGTCAATAAGGAATAAAGCTAAACTTTACCGCGAGCAGGCGAAGGCCCGAGGTTACCGACCAGCCGTTGACTACAGCTCACAGAACGATGGAGCTTCCTGTCTACCGGGCAGGGCTTCCAGCCTGGGGCCTTTGCCTACCGCGAGCGAGTGCTACACTGACTGAGATATCCGAGCACTATTTCCGACCCACCCTCACCGCTTTACATACGCCACTGCTTCTCCTAATACCTTTCAAATACCACAGAAGTCTTCCTGCATACTTTGCGGGACTAGCACTTCTGAAACAAATGATATTCTACATCTACGTAGATACTCCGCAAGCCACCATACGGTGCTTGGCGGAGGTTATCTGTACCTATATTTGTCATTTCCCCTCGTGTTCCACACGCAAATAGAGCGAGGGAAAATCGGCAGTCTGTGCGACTCCCTACGAACCCTAACTTCTCGTACCTTATCTTCGTGATCCTCGCGCGCGATGTAGACAGAAGCGCCAAAGAAAATCGTACAGGCATGCTTATTCAACTACACAGATATTTAAATGGGCAGAATACGGCGCTGCGGTCGACAACGCTGTTATAAGTCAAGTGTCTGGCGCACTTGTTACATCGGTTACTGCTGCTACAATGGCAGCTATTCAAGATGTAAGTGACTCTGAACCTCGTGTTAAAGTCGGCGCACGAGTAATAGGACACAGCATCTTCGAGGTAGCGATGAAGTGGGGAATTTTCCGTACAACAATTTCACAAGTGTACCGTGAATATCAGGAATCCGGTAAAACATCAAATCCCCAGCATCGCTGCGGCAGGAAAAAGATCCGGAAGAACTGGACAAACGACGACTGAAGAGAATCGTTCAGCGTGACAGAAGTGCAATCCTTCCGCAAATTGCCGTAGACTTCAATGCTGGGGCATCAACAAGTGTCAGGGTGCGAACCATTCAACGAAACATCGTCGATACGGGAAGGCCCAATCGTGTACCCTTGATGGCTGCACGACACAAAGCTTTACGCCTCGCATGGGCCCATCAACACCGACATTGGACTTTTGATGACTGGAAACATGTTTCCTGGTCGGACGAGTCTTCTTTCGAAACGTATCGAGTGGTTGGACGTGTACGGGTATGGAGACAACGTCATGAATCCATGGACCCTTCACGTCAGCAGGGGACTGTTCAAGCTGGTGAAGGCTCTGTGATTGGTGTGTGCGGTTGGAGTGATATGGGACCCCTGATACCTCTATATACGACTCTGGCAAGTGACACGTTCGTAAGACGACCGCGGTGGCCACGCGGTTCTAGGCGCTGCAGTCCGGAGCCGCGCGGCTGCTACGGTCGCAGGTTCGAATCCTGCCTCGGGCATGGATGTGTGTGATGTCCTTACGTTAGTTAGGTTTAAGTAGTTCTAAGTTCTAGGGGACTGGTGACCTCCGATGTTAAGTCCCATAGTGCTCAGAGCCGTTTGAACCATTTGAACACGTTCGTAAGCATCCTGTCTGATCACTAGCATCCATTCATGTCCATTGTGCATCCCGACAAACTTGGGCAATTCCAGTAGGGTAATACGACGCCTCACACGTCCACAATTGGTACAGAGTGTTTCAAGAAACATTCTTCCGAGTTTAAACACTTCCGCTAGCCACCAAACTCCACAGATATGAACATTATTGAGGATATCTGGGATGCGTTCAATGTGCTGTTTAGAAGAGATATCCACCTCCTCGTACGCTTAAGGATTCATGGACAGCCCTGCAGGATTCATGGTGTCATTCCCTCCAGCTCCACACATTAATCGAGTCCATGCCACATCATGTTGCGGCAGTTCTGCTTGCTCGCGGGGGCCCTACTCGATATTAGGCAGGTGTACCAGTTTCTTTGGCTCTTCAGGCTGTAGTAGAATCATTCGGCAGTCTGCTTCAAATACCAGTTCTGTAAATTTTCGCAAGAGTGTTTCTCGATAAAAACGTCCCGTTCCCTCCAGGGATTCCCATTTGAGTTCCCGAAGCATCTCCGCAACATTTACGTGTTGATGGATCCTATCGGTAACAAATCTAGCGGAGAAATTGTTTAGCCACCTGACAGGGGATTTGCAGCGCAGTGTGTGCTGATTTCAAACTCTCTGCCAGATTACAACTGTGTAGTGGACCGAGGCTCGAAGCCTTTGCCTTTCTCAAGCAAATGCTCTACCGACTGAGGTATCAAAGCTTAACAACTCATAGCCATCCCACGTGCAATCGCTACTATACTGCTTTCCAAAGATGAACCAACGAGATATTAAGCAGGAGGTTATAATATCACCGCTCATCAAAGTATATAACGAAGAAGGGCATTGTGGCAAAGAGAAAATGCGTCAGATATGTGGTATTAAATACGCAAATTTCACCTAACAGTATTAATAATTCTGTCCCAGTATCACATGGCTAAGGAGCCCTGTAACCAAATGTATTTTAAATCAATGGTCGAAGAAAAAGTTTTCTAACGAGATCTGTTACGTTAAAAGTTTCGTAATGTGTAAGAAACATAAAGCTCATTATTAATGAAAATTACGGACTTGGTACAACAGAATCTGGAGTAGTGATGTTATGCGAGCATATTTTCCTAAAGCTGTCTCTTAACTAGCATAAAATCAGAATATAAACATCCATTGTATCGAAACAATCAACACCGAGTAGTGAAATGCACATTAGTGCTAGTGACTGCCGGTAGCTAATTAACTCGGGTTTGTGTAGTGTATGAAGCCACGTGGAACCACGCTGGGACGCACTGCCAGCCCTCGGGTGAGCAGCGGGGCTCCGTAGAGCTGTCAGGAGTGCACTCTGAACAGGCCGCAGGTCGGTTAAGCAGACTTCCCTTTCGAGTTGCCGCAGCTGGGTGCCCGGCCGGCACCCCACAGCCGAGGTAACTGCTGCCTCCAGCGGCGACTGCGTTATGTCTCCAACCTGAAAGGAGGTGAAATGCTATTTTTAGCAAGGTACAGAAACCCACTATTGAGAACAAAACGTAGAAAGCTTCTTTGGGAGGCAATGGACGCCACAGATAACACCTGGGAAATGGAATAAAAGCCGGCAGTTTGGATCTCTTTGTAAGCCTGTGAAGCTGCAGAAAGTTAGGTCCACAAAAACAAAATGTTTATGCAGCATTGGATAGTGTATATAACCTGGGAGTTAAAGAGGGAAACTCGGCATTGCTACCGTGGTTCCACTTCATTGGCCACAGAAGTGAGATGCCTTTTTTCACCACTAGAAGGTAGGAAGCGCTTTACTCGTTAGCCAGCTGAAGAAAATCTCGGAGAAAGGGACCAACATGATTTAAGGAATCTTTTTACTAGTCGGTGCGTGGAATATCCATAGCCCAGATTGTAATATCTCAGAGTAAAAACGAAAAAATCAGGAATACGAGTTTTTCTTTTAAGAGTCAGTTGGTACAAGTTCATCCGTTTTTTGGCATTGGAATTCTTTGAAGTCTTCATCTCCGGGAACCTTCGCCTTCAGATTTCCGCACCATTGGTCAGTGGCGCTACCGGGATCCACCTTCGAGCGGATGAGCTGAGGGATTTAAAAATAATTCGGCGAGGGTCGTCGGTGGACCTCTAATGACTGATTCTGCAGCCGCTTCAGCCTCCACCTACGGATCGATATGGTGAGGTGGAGCTGTGACAGCAAGGTGATCCATAGGGACAGCAGTCATTTTTATAGAGTTTCGGTAACGTCAGGCTTCACTCTGAAGACTTGCTGTCAGATTCCGATGATCAGTTTGCTTCCAGTTCCGACCACGGATGCAACGCATTACTTCCTGTAATACTCCGTGTTTTTATACTAGCACCACGACAGTTACAGTGCAACTTCGCCGTCACAGTTGTTTCATTTTAGTACGCGATTGTTAGAACCTTACTCCTGACCCATTTGTGAGATGTGTCCAAGTTTTACTTTATAAGTATTATTGCTTGTCAGATAACTTATGAGGCACGTTATCATGATGAACCGAATTTATTGTGATTGTTTCATTTAGCAGTCATCGAATTCCGAATTCATTATTTTGGAGGGTGTCTAATTAATTCATATCAGATAACAGGGCCAATTAGCAAACTTACAGACTAGGCAACACAATGTCTCCTTGCAGTGGATACGACTACATGAAAAGACAAAATCGCTCAATCTTTGATCCATTCACAGTATGTGTATCAGACACATACCGTTGATAACCTCGCTCTTGAACGCCCATACATTCCAAAACCAACGACAACAACAACGACACACAGTCAGGAGGGATTCAGACACATATCACTAATGTCGATTCACAGTAGGATTTTGGAATATATACTCCGTTCGAACACTATGAATTACCTCGAACGTAACAGTCTACTGACACACAGTCGAGTGAGTGCGTGCGTGAGTCACTGTGCCAACAGTTTTAGCTCTTTTACCCATATTCCTTTGTTTTAATATTTGCAAGGGCGCTGATGACCTCAACAACGACGACACTTAGTCAGGGATTCAGAAAATATCGTTCATGTGAGACAAAATTAGCTCTCTATTCGTACGAAGTAATGAGTGCTATTGACAGGAGATCTAAAATTTATCCCATATTTCTACGTTTCCAGAAGGCTTTTGACACCGTTCCTCACAAGCAACTTCTCATCAAATAGCGTGCTAGTGGAGCATCGCTTCAATTGCGTGAATGGATCCTTGATTTCCTCTCAGAAAATAAGCGACGGAAAATTTTCGAGTAAAACAGAGGTAATATCCGTCGTTCCCCAAGCAAGTGTTATATATCCTTTACTGTTCCTTTTCTAATCTACAGAAGCTATTTAGAAGACAATCTGAGCAGCCCTCTTACTTTTTTTTTAGATGATTCTGTTGTTTAGTGAATAGTAAAGTCAGCAGAAGATCAAAACCAACTGCGAAATGACTTAGGCACCATACCTATATGGTCCAAAAAGTGACAACTGTCTCTCAAAAGGAAAAGTGTGGGGTCATCCACGCGAGTACAAAAAGTGATTCGTTAAATTTCAATTACATGATAAATCACAGAAATCTAAAGACTTTAAGTTCGACTAAATACCTAAGAATTACAGTCATCAACATCTTAAGTTGGAACGATCACACAGATAACGTTGTAGGCAAGGCAATCCAAAGACTACGTTTTTCTGCAGAACACTGGAACGGGGGCTCCGAATTTATGAAATACAGTTTCGCGCTCCGTATCTCCATCTCCATTGTAGAATCATCACGTTAGACATCGTTCGGGTCTCACATTTAGTTCTTTTGACATGTTATTACGTACGATAAGTTTGTGCCCTCTTGAAGTTTCTGACAGCCTTTTATTAATCTTTAGGAGAACTTGGAAATGTTCCGTTGTTTTATGTTCCAATATCTCCACATGAGAGGGCGGCTGGCCAATGTAGAACTTTGTTGTTTTCAGCCCATTGTGATATTTCTCTAAAAAAAGAACAGATTCTGAGAGGAAAGAGGCAATTTTACAAGGTCGTCATCATTTGGTCTGGATCTCAAACATCATGCTCTATTCTGTGGAACAGAGAATGGAAAGGAAAAATCGAGAAGAAAAACCTCCTCTTGGGCTGACTCTCCTTAAAATTTACTCCGCAAAGTACACTGAGTAAATTTTAGTTCGAAAGTAAACTCTTACTTTAATAATTGATCCAAACAGTACTTCAATGACAAACATGATGGCAAAAGCGTTTGAGTTTGTAGCACTTCGCCAGGTCTCCTCTTCCTTGCAAGACAACACCGTGAATTCAGATATATGCCACTGAGAACGATATGTTGGATTTAGTTAACTTGGGTGAATGTTCAGTGCAATGAATCAAGTTTTAATGACTTTAACGATGAGGGTGAATTGAAGTTTAGAATCTGTTACTTCAAAAATTTACCACTTCCTCTCTTTAGTACCTATTTCACTTTGGTTACCCCTATTTCTTCATTCCTCCATATGATTTTTGTTATTATTATTATTATTAGTTCACCTTGCTTTCCTGTCTGTCTGGTTCTAAATTAATTATTTCAAATTCGTTTCTTACTCTTTTTATTGATTCAGTTTACAGTCGCCCGGGGCCCATATTCGCATCGAAACGAAACATGGCAGATAGAATCTTGAAAGACTGAATTCGGCGTCTAGAAATTGTTTCAGTAGGGCATATCGTAAAGCGATTATCCTTGCCAATCATCGCCAATATAGTAGAGTGAACTCTACATTGGAAGAGTATCTGGACCTGATGACATACCTGTAACATTCTACACAAGCTATGCGAAATAGCTTCGTCCCTTTTTGGAAGAAGTTTATCTATGACTCTGGACACCGAAGGGTATCAAGCGAATGGATAAAAGCACACGTTATTCCCGTTTCCTCTGATGGTTTCTGAACATTGTCCTGTACTCCTACATACTTTCATGTGACGTATGTTACTCTGTATAATATTTAAATGTGTAACAAAAATATACATTGATACAGCAAAATCAAATTGTCTTGTTTATATTTCAGAGATAATTTTCAAAAAGGAAAGGAAGATTAAGATTGAACGTCCCGTTGTCAATGAAGTCATTAAAGATGGAGCACAAACTCGGATTGGGGAAGAATACGGAAGCGAAATTTATAGTATCGTTTTCGTGGGAATCGTTCCGGTAACTGCGTTAAGCGATTTGGGGAACGACAGAAAACCTAAACCTGGATGGCCGAGCGCAGATTTTAACCACCTTCCTCCAGAATCTTGAGTCCAGTGCCACATGACTGCGCCATTGCTCTCAGTACCTAACTCTCACAAGGGGAGGCTGCCAATTGTGAAATTCAGATTCGATTCATACTGCGCATAACAAAAGCTCATGGCCAGAGGTGTAATGTGGCAAAGCACCAAGATGCACTTCTCAGCTGTTGTCGAGAAAATCGACAGTTAAAAGAAACGTTTGAGGTGAAATAGTCTCTACGCTTAATGATTTTCTACAGCGTCGTGGCGCAGCGGTAAGCGCTGGAGTTCGTAATCCGAAGGTCGCCGTATCGAATCTCGCGCCATGCAATTTATTTTTCTTATTATTTTTTTATAATTCAAATATATATATATATATATATATATATATATATATATAAACTATTAATGTATTGCTTATGCATGTTGGTGAAGGCGGATCGCTCTCCAATTGTACCGCCTCCATTTTTCCGTTTGTTTAACAGTGTGTACCAAAGCTCTCCCGTCCGCACTGATTTTCGACGATGTTATAAGTTGCGCTAGGGACCGCATCTACCTTCTTTCGAAGTTAGCATGCAACTACGCTGTTATGCGGCGGCTCGTTTCGGCCCATTCAACATCTGTCCTTCAAGTGTAACGAGCGAGTAACGGAGTTTATATTTCATACCTGCCACAGCAAGTTTGTGTTCGTGGGGTCTCTATTCTAATTCGAACGTTTGACTTACGCTATACGTATTCGTTTCAGAATATCGTTTCTACGTCTTCCGTTAACTATACGTGGTTAACATTATGAAGACAATTAATAACCTTTGTGAAATACAACTTTGTTTGGGGAAAACATAATGATGTTCGAAGTCGCCAGTTTTTCCACGACAAACGACTTTCAACAACTTATTATATGCATAATTGTTGCAACTGATGGCCGGGAATTATATATATATATATATATTTAGTATTTGTTTTTTGTAATTCAAATATATTCAAATATATATATATATATATATATATATATATATATATATATATATATATTTGAATTACAAAAAACAAATACTAAAAAAAATGGTTAAATGGTTCGGGATTCGATCCGGCGACCTTCGGATTACGAACCCGAGCGCTTACCGCTGCACCACGACGCTGCAGAAAATTTCTACTCTTAGAGAGTATTTCACTGCAACGGTTTCTTTTAACTGTCGATTTTCTCGACAACGGCTGAGAAGTGCATCTTGGTGCTTTGCCACATCACACCTCTGGCCATGAGCTTTTATTATGCGCAGTATGAATCGAATCTGAATTTCACAATTGCCGGCCTCCCCTTGTCAGTGTAACTTGAATAATAAAAAGTATTACGTACTGACCCAGCTAAATTTTGTTAGTTATTCATGAAGATGCGCTTAATATTGTTCTGAAAACGTAAAAATCGTACTGGACTGTAGACAGTCATTAGCTTAAAAATTAAACGCTTAGGTTCCCAAACGTAAGAATTTTTGCCCTGTACAGAAAGTCGTAACAATAACTGTATATGTTGTATCATTGTTAAGTTCCTATTTTAGTTGCAGTTCTAAATATTTTCAAGTGAACTGGACACCGCAGCATAGGAGCACTGAAACTAACCACTAGACCACAACCTCCGGAGAATGTGACGTGAGTTCTTAATATGACAGACAACGCGTTAAGTATGCGTGTTGTCCCCAGTCTAACTCAAGCTTTCGTCTGGCACAAATCAGGAAATCTGTTCTCTTTTATGTAATACAGAACGAAAATATTTGGGTTATGTAAGCAGAACAATGTAGAAACCGTAATCCGCATAAAAGTTTCTAAACCACAGACTCGCATTCTTTACTCGTTGCCGTCTGGTGAGGTTGGCCAGAAAGTAGACTGAAGGAAGAAATGCAACAATAAAAAATAATTAATGTAAAATAATAAAATTCCAGGGGTACATTTATTTAGGTAATATATTTAATTGATTAACATTGTGAGATCACAGGTTGATGTAAGCGCGATATAAGCCACTGCAAATGTGAAATGTGTAGTCGCCTAAATGTTGAATGCAGGCATTGTTGTACAAGTGCCGGATGTCAGTTTGTGAGATGGACTTCCATGCCTGTCGCACTTGGTCGGTCAGTACAAAGACGATTAATGTCGGTTGTGGAAGACGCTGGAGTTGTCGTCCTATGATGTCCCTTAAGAGCTCGATCAGAGACAGATCTGGTGATCGAGCAGGCCAAGGCAACAGGTCCACAATCTGCGATATGTGCAAGCGTTATCGTGTTGGAAAACACCCCCTGGAATGCTGTTCACGAATGACAACATAACAGATCAAATCACCAGATTGATGCACAAATATTCATTCGAGGTGCGTGGGATAACCACGAAATGAAATCGCGCCTCAGACCATAACTCCAGGTCTAGGTCCAGCGGGTGTAGCACGCAGATTGTTTCAAAAATGTTGAAACGTGTGTGAATTGCTAAGGGACCAAACTGCTCAGGTCATCGGTCTCTAGACGTACACACTACTTAAACTAACTTATGCTAAGGACGACACACACAGCCACGCCCGAGGGAGGAGTCGAACCTCCGGCGGGAGGGGCCGCGCAGTGCGTGACGTGGCGCCTCAAACCGCGCGGCCACAGACTGTTTGCAGGCCATCAACTTGCCTCCTCCTAACCACCTCACGGCCATTACTGGCACCGAGGTGGCGCCAGCAGACCTCCTTCCTGCTTTCCAGTCAGCTCTCGGTTGACACCACTGAAGTCGCAATTGGTGTCAGTGGGATTCACACTGCAGGGCGCCTGTCTCTGAGCTGCCCTCGAAGTAATCGATTTGTAAGAGTTCGTTGTGTGACTGTGGTGCCAACCACTTCTCAGATCGCTGCGCCAGAGCCGTACGCTGAACACGACAGTCTTCCCTCTCGGCAGCGCTACGTGGCCATCCGGAGCTCGTTCTCGTGACCGACGCTGCTAGCAATCGTGTACCTGCCGCGTCTTCTTTCTGCAATACTGCACAAGTAACATCCAGCGTCTCGTAGCCCTACACACGACTTCGTTCAAACTCAATGAGGTGTTAATAATGGCGCCTTTGTCACTTTAAAGGCATTCTTGACTAACATCAACTCACGACGTCCAACCTCAAAGGTAAGTAACGCTCACGAGCGTTAGAGCGTGTTTTTAAAGCAAACCTCATTTGCATCATCATAGTGGCGCTGCTAGCGCCACTCTTACGCGACTGGTGCGAAATCTATTTAAATCTTCTTGAAATGTAGAACACGCGTACCAATTTTCGTGTATGTCGCTCAACTCATTTTTCCATCAATGTAGTCAAGGAAGTACAAATAACTGTTCAAAAATAGTGTGACTGGTTGCAGGGTTCTTCTCGACTGAAATGACAAAATGTTTCGCCGTTCCGCTCGACAATGGTTGGTGAGGAAATCGCGAAATTTATAATTTATGGGAAACGTATCATTAATCGTTCCGTGCCCTTGCGGGTTCCTTAAACCGTAATAGAAGGAAGCGTGGTTCATCTCGCCGAAGAGGTCAACTGTCGCCACAACCTGAGAGGTACGTTTAGCTCGAGGAATGTCGGGCACCACGCCTCCCCTCCCTCTCCACAGCTGAGCTGGGAGAGGTGGGATATCGTCCTCAGCTTTCGTCGAGAAAGTTCCCAGCGTGTGCTGGTCATCAGGGGCAACACGTCTCGTCGAGCCCGAGCGCTCGAGCAGGACGAGCGTCAGAGGCGAGCGCAGGTGCCTCCGACTGCGGGCTGCGCACGGTCAGCCCCGCAGCCGCTGGCGCTGGCGCTGGCGGTCGTAATTAAAACGGCGAGCGGGCCGCGCGATAAGCGGGATATGCGGCGGTTCGACAGCGGCGCATTAGGCCTCGCCTTAATGAAGCACTTACCGGCCGGCCGGCGCGGCAGATACCGCGGCCGGATTCCAGCGCCGGCCCGCGGCCCGGCCAGCGCCGCAGCGCCTCGCAGATAACGCCGGGCGCCGTCGACGTCAGCGTCGCCCTCGCCGTCCTGCAGCCTGGGACGAGGGCTGCTCGGAAAGTAAATGAAGTACTCAAATAGTTCACGTAAATTGAAGCTCGTCATGCAAAATGCTAGTAAATTATACTGTAGGAAACATTGCACTCAGCCACAAGTTTTTTTAGAAATGATTTTAATGTACCGTTACTAGTTTTGCGCCTGAGACGGTAGAGATGATTTTTTTGGCAAATTTTATATTTCAGTCCTAAAATAAAACAGAGACGTCATGGAAAGGTCTCCTTGACATATTCAAAAGAGAGATGTTCCATTTTCTTTTTCGATCCGTGCTGATCCACGAGCTAAACGAAATACAACATGTGCACACATTGTTTTACACCAGTTGCTAGTCTGATGTGCCAAAGTTAAGGTTTAAACTTACGATACCGTGAACACATGGTTTCTGCCAGGCTCAACAACACAAATAAACCAAATTTTTGCTGCTCACTTGCCCTAACACGAAAATCTAAGAGAACTTAAAGATATTACATACTGCAGAAGAAAGGGTATAGATGAATTTGTTAGAACATGCAAATATACAACCACATTACCAGTTGACCTGAATGCATGCTAAATGATCAACTATAATTAAAAAAACTAAAAAACTTCCAAAACTTCACGAACTTCAGTGTTTGAAATGATAGAAATAATAATTAATTGGCCGAAAGCATATTCGCCATTACCAGCAGCTCTCAAACCTAAATAATTAAGTGTACGACCTTACAAAATTATCGGCACTATTATGAGGACCTCGGAACTCCAGAAGTATGTCATATCTGCACCCATATCACGTTCTTTAGCACATCAGATCAGCAGCCAACGTAAAACACTTGTATTATTACATGAAATCAGCAGCCAATGTAAACAAATGTATCTGCCATCTCGTATTTAGTTTAATTCACGTATCAGAGTGGATCGAAAGAAAAATCAAACCTCTCTCTAATAACGTGTAAAGGAGAGCTTTTCATGAAGTAAATAAAATGTACAGAGCTTATAAAGAATGTAAAATCTTTTGTAAAACTCTGTCATCACAAAAACCTTGTTGTATTTTACGACACAAATGTAAAACCTTTTGTGAACTATGTAATCACAGAAACTATGTTATATTTTTGAACACAAATGTAAAACTTGCCACGAAATCAACGTGTCTAAAGATGGGCTCGGGCCGAGAATTGGTAACGGTACAATATATTCATTTCCAAAATACTTGTGGCTGGTTACAGTATTTCCCTGCAGCATAATTTACAATAACAACTATGGTGTTCTCAAATTAAATTGGATAAAATAACATCAAAATGCTAGTCACTCCTTTAAAAAAGCACAATGGTCGCTTTCCAGCTCTGTAGATGGTGAAATTCAGTATCGAGTGTGTTATCCAAGACGTTCTACTGGTCTTTGTCTTCTGACCAATTCGTCTTCTGCCTTCACTATTTCATCCCTCTAAGCTATCTGTTCTTTATACTGTCGTACTTCTTTCCTTTACTTCTGTAAATCGCTATCTAACGCTGTCTTTGAAACTCTGAACAACGAGTGCTGATTTCAATTTATCCAGGTCCATCTTCTCCATTTCCTACCTTTCTCTATATATACTTTTTTTAGTTTTAACCTGCATTTCAGAACCATAAATAATGATCAGAGTTTACAATATACACGAACCAAGATAAGTTAGAAATGGTACACACCTGTGGAGAATATGAGTTAGCAAAACAGCAATTGCAACAATGTTTTGTTATTTAAAATATAGCTGCATGCAGTACAGTACTCTGGTAGTTTTAAACGGTGTGTTCTATACAGTAAAAGCAATCCTTGACTAAGTACTGTATCATCATTGCCTTTGTATTACTGTGGTTGCAGGAAGGCTACTCAGGCAGAGGGACACTATAAAGAGCGATATCATTACAAGAACCCACGTGCCCTGCGGATGTTACAAATCTCTGTTTGAAATCTTAGTTTTTCAGGACTGTTTGACATATAAAAGCTTCTTTCATGTATCTTGCAACGATTACATTGTCGTATGTGCATAATTCTACTAGATGAATCCATCTTTCATTTCTTCCCAACATTTTTTTTGCCCTACTGCTGATTTTCCTTCTCTTCCTTTTTCTTCTATCTCTTCCTTTTTCTCGATCACCACTACATTTTCGTCTCCCTTAACAGTCTGAATAATTATTTTTGCCTCTTCATAAACTCTTTAAACCTTTCCATCTGCGGATTTAGTACTCTAAAATCTCGTTTCTCTCCAGTATTCACAAATACCTTACCGATGTATCTTTCTCCATTATCTCAAACTATTGATTTCAGTTGTACAGGTAATAAATCTCTTTGAGGTTGGGATGCACTGTTGCCTTTGTAGTTTTCATTCCGAATACCACTCGTGTATTGGTATTTCCTCATGTCATTAAATGTAAGATTAATATTTTCATAACGCTTATGAACAATTTCAAAATTATGCACTGCTTAATAGCGTCATGATTCATCTGTGGAAATCAATACACTGTAGATTCTGCGTGGCATGGGCTCCATCACTCCTTGGAAGATTTCTGTAGATACGCAGTACCACATATGTAAGCACAAGCCACAAAATTCCTGTAAATTACCGGCTGGTGGTTTGTGGGGGCTGACAGCTGAAAGCAGTCCATCTGTGATCCATAGGAATCAGATCAGGTACCAAGACATAAGTCACTACCATGCTCATCAAACCACTGAAGTACGATCCTCATTGTGACATGGACAGCTATCCGACTGGAAATTGCCATCACTGGTGGGGAGAACATCAAGCATGAATGAATACAGGTGGTAGACTGAAGAGCCAAAGAAACTGGTACACTTGCCTAATATCGTGTAAAGCCCCCACAGGCCCGCAGAAGTACCGAAACATAACCTGGCACGGACTCGACTAATGTCTGAAGTAGTGCTAGAGGGAATTGACACCATGAATCCTGCAGGGCTGTCCATAAATCCGTAAGAGTACGCGGAGTTGGAGATCTCTTCTGAACAGCACGTTGCAAGGCATCCCAGATATGCTAAATAAGGTTCATGTCTGGGGAGTTTGGTGGCGAGCGGAAGTGTTTAAACCGAGAAGAGTGTTCCTGGAACTACTCTGAAGCAATTCTGTGTCGCATTGTCCTGCTGGAATTGCCTAAGTCCGTCGGAATGCATAATGGACATGAATGGATGCAGGTGATCAGACAGGATGCCGTGTCAACTGGCAGGGTCATAAGAAGACGTATCAGCGGTTCCATATCACTCCAACTGTACATGCTCCACACTATTATAGAGACTTCACCAGTATGAACGGTCCCCTGCTGACATGCAGGATCCATGGATTCATGAGGTTGTCTCCGTACCCGTACACGGCAATCTGCTCAATACAATTCGATTCTTCCGACCAGGGAACATGTTTCCAATAGTCAACAGTCCACTGCCCGTGTTGGTGGGCCCATGCGAGGCTAAAGCTTTGTGTCGTGCAGTCATCGAGGCTACGCAAGTGGAGCTTCGGCTCCGAAAGCCCATATCGATGATGTTTCGTTGATTGGTTCGCACGCTGACACTTGCTGATGACCCAGCATTGAAATCTGCAGCAATATTCGGAAGGGCTGCACTTCTATCACGTTGAACGATTCTCTTCAGTCGTCGTTCGCTCCGTTCTTGCAGGATTTTTCCGGCCGCAGCGATGTCGGAGATTTGATGTTTTACCGGATTCCTGATATTCACGGTACACTCGTGCAATGGTCGTACGGGAAAATCCTCACTTCATCGCTACCTGGGAGATACCGTGTCCCATCACTCGTGCACCGACTATAACACTACGTTCAAACTCATTTACATCGGGACAACCTGCCACTGCAGCAGCAGTAACCGGTCTAACAATTGCGCCAGACACTTGTCTTATATAGGCGTTGCCGACTGCATAATGTTCACGTAGTCCACGGCTATCATGGTGCTTTCGATTCCTTCAACAGGTCGTATGGAAAGCCATGTGAATGCCCTCAGTAACATTAAACTTCACCAGCTGTTCTGCTTCCAAGGTGCGGTGCACCTTTTGAGCAGCTGTTCAGCTGGATAATGGAGAATCTGGACATGACTTCGAACTCGTGTAACAAGAAACGCAATTCATCCGACGAGCCGAAAAGTTTCCAGTGACCCGTGGTCTAATCTCCATTATCCCGTGCCCACTGCAATCGTAAAGGACGTCGTAATTAGCTCAACATGGCAGGACTTAAGAGTCACCTGCTGTGTGGTCCCAGTCCACAAGTGTATGCTGAACGGTGTGCTCCAAACCACTGTTGAATTCACAGACGTATTCTGCCGTTACATCAGCCACAGATCGCGACCTATCTTACTTTAGGTATTCCCAAATCGCAGCAGAGTTTTGTGATATTTTCTGTCTGATTGGAGTGCCCACGCAGACAGTACGGAGACGCATCGTTTTCCGCCGCACTGTCATGACATGCACTAACTGATCCGACACAGTAAAAAGTGGTTTCTTCAACTTTTAGTGATATTAAAAGCTAGGATCAACATGTAGGTCTGACATCGTTTACAAGGATCACTCCAGTTATGTGATGGAACAGAAAATTAAGTAGTTGGGAGTTGGTGGCCAGTGACCATATCACGTACCTGCAATGCCAATGGGCGGCGTTTAATCTAAATTCAGCAGTGCTCATAATACATAGAAATATTGGTGTGTACGAAATAGGTACATGATATGTGACACTAAAGGAACCGTGCCGCTCTGAGTGCAACCTACATTGTTTTCAGATCTGAATCCCTTCACCCAACACATCTCCTCCCCCCCCCCCCCCTTCCCCACCATTACTTGTAAGCCAATTCAGTAATGTATAAATGGTAAGAAATTAAAAAATGAGGGATCAGGCATAGTCCTATTAGTTGAGGCATAAAAGCACAGCCTGCATGGTTGCCAGATTTCCTTTCTTATCTAATTATCTTAGCGCTATAATTTATGGCAATATCTATGTCACCCTTTCCTTAATGGCTATCATTTATGATACCATACAGCCACCAAATCTTAATTAGTTAAATTTATGAGTCAAGATGGCCACTGGAATCATTTCATCTTTATTACTATAATTTATGACCTAAAATGGCTGCCCAAGATTTTTCCGAGATATTCATACTTTAATTAGTAAAAATTGTGACCCAGTATGGCTGACAATATGAAAATAGACACCACAGGTCACACATGAGACATCACTAAATTACACTATGCAGATGAATAAACAAATTACACTAATATCCCATGCTTCCATGTGTAACAATTAACAGATGCGTTTTTCTGTGCATTCACCCTGTCACCACCACCACCACCGGGAAAGGATAGTAACAGTTACAACTGCATTTAAAAGAAACAAGATGCTGGTGGGCCTCTTCCACACGTTCTGTGCTGTTTATTTGTAAGTGGAAACATCTGCGCTGTACTGCCACGAGGGGGCCAAAGCTGTGAGCTTATAGTCACTCGTTCGCACCACCAGCCACTTTCTAACAGATGTGCATCTCCCACAAGAAGCAACACAGCGCAACTGCAAAACTAGGAAGGTTGTGCTAGGTGGGGATAACCAAGAGCGCACACGGGTAAACAAGCTAAATCACCCCTCACACACTGCAAAAAATAACATGTGTCATTGAGCCACTGAACAGCCAGCCAGAGGCATCATCTAAACAAATGTTTATATAGGGACCAGCTACCTGTCTTACACTTAAAACACTCTCTAATTTTATAACTGTAATATTTTCAGGGATGAAACATTATTAAAATCCATCACACTGATATTCATAGTAACCCCATCAATATTCTCCATTATAGAATGTCACAAAGCTCCTTAGGCCAGCCTAGGCCTAAGGCCTAAGGCCTGACGTACAGGCTACTGCAAAATCTAAGGTTTTCCTGCCGTTTGTTAAAAATGTAACAGAAAGAATAGGGAGGATCTTGACGAAGCGGAATATTACCGTAATTTACAAGCCCACCAGGAAGATACAGGAATACCTTAAGTCTGCCAAGGACGCTCGCAAACCACTGGAAAAAGCTGGAGTGTATAGGATCCCATGCAGCTGTGGTGATGTTTATGTGGGTACCACTAAAAGAACTGTTTCTAAACGTTTGGAAGAGCATAAGGGAAATTGCAGAAGAGGAGAAACGGAACGATCAGCTGTTGCGGAGCACGCTTTCCAGCCAGATAACCACAATATTCGTTTCAAGGGGACGCAAGTACTAGCGGCCACAAGCGGATATTACGTAAGGCTTTACAGGGAGGCAATCGAAATCGCTAAACACCCAAATAATTTCAACCGTAAGGAGGAGGGTGTGAAATTAAACGGCATATGGATGCCGGTGTTAAAGAAGATGTGTACCACCCGCCCACTACTGGGTGATGGCAACGGCGATCGACGGCGACGGACAGCGGCCAATTGCACTGACGTTTTCAAAACACGTGACGTCACGCCGCGGCGTGGGAGCGCGCGAACACGGAATTTAGCGGCAGTCAGTAGCGAGCCAGTGGGTGTGTTGGACCTTCCATTGAGCTACGGACCCCCTTGAAGATGTCTCCCGCAGTCGGAGACGAAACGTTGGGAATCAACACAGAATTCATCAACCGACCACGGCATAACAGCCCGGATAATTATAATGGACATGAGCACTGTGTAGACTCATTGATATTAAAATCATACTTTTTTAATGTTGATCAATTTTTTTTTGAACAAAGCATTCAGATCACGATGTAATTAAAGCCAACATATTGAGAACTGAGCTATCTAGAAATTATCTGTCTCAATAGAGAAGGGTTGATATGTGGTGTACCATTTTAACAAAAAAACTACATCCTTTGGGATTATATAACTGTACAGCATTTTGTTAACTCCACAGTAGGATTTGTGATTGTGTATCTTTAACGCAATGTTAAATATGCAGAATATCGAAAACGTCTCCTTATAGTTCTACAGCATTTTGTTAAGTCTACAGTTGGATTTGTGACTGTGTATCTTTAATGCAATGTTAACTATGCAGAAGATCCATACCGTCTAATCTTCCACGACTCTCATGTAAAATAATGTGTATTTCCATATCTCAGAGTAGTACTTGGTTTTATTACGGGAACACCTGGAATATTTAACGTAGCTGCTGCATTTATAAGCAAATCTAGCTGGGAATGGTTTATAACATACTTTTTCTCTTTCCTCTAATGTAGTAAAGGCCCTCAAAACCTTGATTTTCGACAAATTCACTATTGTGTGGTCACTTTCCATTAATATTTATATTAAATGGAAATATGCAGTATTCCCCATTCAGACTTTTTTCCTTATTCTATATGTCAATGTATCACAAAATTTAATAGTGTTTTGAACAAGATTGTTTCCTTATTCGTTACTCTACCAAATGTGTTCAGTTTCTTTAGCATTCAATAGTTATTGGGATTCCCTCACCGAGCCAAAGTATCTAAAAAGTGTTTCGAAGACCACTTCCCTTCCTGCCAAATGTTTTCACAGAAAAACTTCCATCAACACACTGCTAGGTGTTAAGGCTACCCTTCATATACAGTAAAGCATGTTAAATGTGATGGAACTGAAGCGTGCGACAAAGTTAGTTAGCATATTGTAGGCAGCTGTGTTGACTTAAGTTATCTTAAATAGAGCAAATTCTCACAAAATCTAGCTGCTTGACCACTTAACAACGATTACGCCCACTTTCACCCTCTTGAACGTTGACAACACAGAATCTGATCAAATGCAGTTATCAAAGCTCCATATATACTCTCAATGATTCAAGACGTATGTAACATATGTAAGTAATGTTAGCGAAATCATATAAGATGTCTGACAGGAGTGGGAGACTATCTAACATTCTGCATGGTGTCTGTTGTTCTATGTCGTGTCTCCCTACCACTTTCGCGCAACGACGCTCTGGGCGTGTTTTTTAGGGAATTGACTAGTTTGATCCTGGAACCTGTTGCTGGTAAGGAGACGCCAGACCACACATGACATGTAGAGTTCAGAAGAGTTCAGTGAGACTAGCGATGATATAACCAAATACTTAACGATTTCAGCGTCAGCTCCACTGTACTCCCTGTAAAATAATCTAAATTTAGTGGAAGGGGTTCAAGGCTTTCCTATTTTTAGTTAGTTGGTAAAATAACGTCGAAAAAGCAGTTAAGTTTACCATTGGAAATTTTACTCTACTCACAAAACATTGTTTATAAATTTCACTATTGATAAAAGGAAATGTTTTAATACAGGATGATAAAAACCAACTGCGTTCAACAAAAATGTGAGCGAATATTCCCTGAATGGGTTTCCAAGTTCTACAATGGATCGAAGGATGACCTAGGCCATATCACATCTATAATCTAGGTTTAAATTAAGTTTCACAAAAGAGAAAACTATCAAAATGGTCTACAGTGACCCTCAATTATCTTTAAGTACTTATCTAACTTGTTGTAAATTACAGTGGCTGATGTGGCTTCTCAATAATTATATAACAGAAAAATCATCACGTTTCAGATTTTAGCTTACGTAGGAAATGTGAATACCATGAGCTTCAATTGACGATCGACACTAGTTTACGTAAAAAGGGGATGTAACAGATGAGACTTCTGCAGTTCCGAGTGAAGCATTATGCGCTCAAAAATGCGGCATGGCGTGCGTTTATTACCTTGTCGGTCTTCGTCAGGGGGCGACGGCCGGCGCAGCTCCATACAGCTCGCCGTCTCGGAAGCAACTCTCTCCTAACTTCTCCTTACTACAATTTACTGAAGTTGGTTTAAAAAAAACCATCTGGCTGTGTTTTCATCTGACAAGTCAAGGTCTCAATGTTAACCTTAAGCTCCGCCCACAAAAATTCTGTCTATCCAATGAGAAACTTTATACTTTTCATGGTGGGGCAATGTTTTTAAAGTTTGCAACGTAACAAAGACGCGAAAAAGTCTCACGCTAAAACTTGCAGCTGGTGTGCCCCTTTTTGTGTTATCGTAAGATCTATACTGTTCTTCTGGAGGGCTCTAGCTTTTAACATGGGGTGGGGTTTGGTCCTGGCGGTTACTTTTCGTGGTGGGGCAATGTTTTTAACGTTTGCAACGTAACAGAGACGCGAAAAAGTCTCACGCTAAAATTTGCGGCTGGTATGGCCCTTTTTGTGTTATCGTAAGATCTATACTGTTCTTCTGGAGGGCTCTAGCTTTTACGAGGTGCATTCAAGTTCTAAGGCCTCCGATTTTTTTTCTCCGGACTGGAAAGAGATAGAAACATGTGCATTGTTTTAAAATGAGGCCGCGTTCATTGTCAATACGTACCAGAGATGGCAGCACCGTACGGCAGATGGAATTTTACCGCCAGCGGCGAGAATGAGAACTGTTTTAAATACTTAAAATGGCGACGTTTTCCTTACTTGAACAGCGTGCAATCGTTCGTTTTCTGAATTTGTGTGGTGTGAAACCAATTGAAATTCATCAACAGTTGAAGGAGACATGTGGTGATGGAGTTATGGATGTGTCGAGTGCATTCGTGGGTGCGACAGTTTAATGAAGGCAGAACATCGTGTGACAACAAACCGAAACAACCTCGGGCTCGCACAAGCCAATCTGACGACATGATCGAGAAAGTGGAGAGAACTGTTTTGGGGGATCGCCAAATGACTGTTGAACAGATCGCCTCCAGAGTTGGCATTTCTGTGGGTTCTGTGAACATAATCCTGCATGACGACCTGAAAATGCGAAAAGTGTCATCCAGGTGGGTGCCACGAATGCTGACGGACGACCACATGGCTGCCCGTGTGGCATGTTGCTAAGCAATGTTGACGCGCAATGACAGCATGAATGGGACTTTCTTTTCGTCGGTTGTGACAATGGATGAGACGTGGATGCCATTTTTCAATCAAGAAACAAAGCGCCAGTCATCTCAATGGAAGCACACAGATTCACCGCCACCAAAAAATTTTGGGTAACTGCCAGTGCTGAAAAAATGATGGTGTCCATGTTCTGGGACAGCGAGGGCGTAATCCTTACCCATTGCGTTCCAAAGGGCACTACGGTAACAGGTGCATCCTACGAAAATGTTTTGAAGAACAAATTCCTTCCTGCACTGAAACAAAAATGTCCGGGAAGGGCTACGCGTGTGCTGCTTCACCAAGACAACGCACCCGCACATCGAGCTAACGTTACGCAACAGTTTCTTCGTGATAACAACTTTGAAGTGATTCCTCATGCTCCCTACTCACCTGACCTGGCTCCTAGCGACTTTTGGCTTTTTCCAACAATGAAAGACACTCTCCGTGGCCGCACATTCACCAGCCATGCTGCTATTGCCTCAGCGATTTTCCAATGGTCAAAACAGACTCCTAAAGAAGCCTTCGCCGCTGCCATGGAATCATGGCGTCAGCGTTGTGAAAAATGTGTACGTCTGCAGGGCGATTACGTCGAGAAGTAACGCCAGTTTCATCGATTTCGGGTGAGTAGTTAATTAGAAAAAAATCGGAGGCCTTAGCACTTGAATGCACGTCGTAACATGGGCTGGGGGTGGTCCTGGTAGTTAGCTGGCGACGTGGGTGTCCATCCCTTATCGTAGGGCCTTCTAGCTTAACATGGTTCTGCTCTCGGCTTGTGTTCTCATTTCTTCCCTCGGAACTGCATCTGTCTCACGGTGGGAAGGTATGACATGCATTTAGGCATTCTTGTGTTAGTCTGTGGTATTCCATTTGCTCACTCGTTACTCGTATTACTTTGGTTAATTTAATGTCATGATTTATTCGGAGCTATGTGACATACTACTGGATTTGCTTATCATGTCAGGGTTTTCACGGAAGGTGTTGGATTTGCCTGACACCTTACATATCACCACCCTTTGAACTCAAATTTTGCACTGAAGTTAGGCAATGATTGAATCGTTGTCTAAGTCAGTCAAAAATTATTCCTTTATCTAAATTTTGTTGCCTACTGTTCAGCCACGTTATTCTGGTTCTATGCTAGTTTGTATTACTAATTTATATTTTTATATTCTTCCACATTATTCTCAAAAATATATTTATATTGACAAGAGAAGAATATTTTTACGCTATTATTATTATTATTAATTTTTAATTATTTTCTTTCTTTATTTAAGTTTGAAGTTTGCTTTTTAAGAAGTTTGTTACCGAAAGTGAGGAGTCTTTCACATCGATTTTCTTAGAATTTTTTTTATCAATGTAGTAATTAAGTAAAATCTATTCCTAACACATTTTCTAAATATCATGTACAAGTAAAATGGTTTTGTTTCAAGACACTCATTCCAACATTGTTAGTGTAACAAATAAGAATTATTTCCAAGAATTGTTTTGAGAAAGAAATATACATACACAAATACTGAGATATTATCCCAACAAATGGTACAAATGTGAAAAAAAAAGGCAAAACATCCAAAAGATAATTTTTTATTCTTTGTTTTTATAAGGAGAAAATAAGTAAAATATAGTTATTCTTTTATTTTTATGAGGAGAATATAAGTGGCATATAGTTTTAGTGTTTATTATGCCTTACTTTTGTTCTTTATTTACTGCCCATTTCAGAACTAATGACTTATTTTTATCGATAGTCTATTTTTTACTTAAGTCCATAGTCAATGACTGTTATTTTGTAGTTTATTAGCTGTCTGGTGTGTTTTTCACACGTTTCTTTTGCACGATTCCTACGTCACATAATTTGATTTCGCACATTCACGCAATCCTATGAATGTGTAAGCATGAGGTTGGCGAATGTTTTTGCACGAAGGTGATGGACTTGAGCGAGATGGATGTGGGCAAGTATTTGATGTACAGCTTCATTCGTCATTCCTTGTTGGCTTTGCAAGTGTGTGTTGCTGTTGTGGAGGTCCCATAATGGAATGGAGCTGTGAGTGCAGAATCTCGTGGTTTACTG
This sequence comes from Schistocerca cancellata, assembly GCF_023864275.1. Taxonomy (NCBI): domain Eukaryota; kingdom Metazoa; phylum Arthropoda; class Insecta; order Orthoptera; family Acrididae; genus Schistocerca; species Schistocerca cancellata. Next base: position 79,670,454 of record NC_064633.1, on the reverse strand, counting down.
GCTTTTTATACGTGAAAGTCATCGTTATGTGTCGCTGAAAGCGGTCGTTTCTCGTTGTAATACTTCGCAGACGACTAGTTTACAATAGGATAGGGATTTGGGAAGGTATGTCGTCTATTCTTCACCCATCTTCTTTCTTGGTCTCAATCTTGCGAATCTTCAACTTCTGTTCTTCCTGCTTTTTCTTTGCTTCTTACTTGCTTCTTGGTTCTTCTCTGGGCAGGATATGGAAATATTTATTGATAACTAGTCGCTTTGAAGTACTCCTCTTAGTAACAGTTTGATAAATTGTTTGGGCATGTCATTTTTACTTTGTGGAAGTTTTCTTCAGTTTTGTGCATCAGCGTGCTGTTTAATAGCAGTATTGTGACTTTCACACATATTTTTTTGCCAGTGGTGGCTTGCCCAAGTGGTCTTCTCGTCGGGCCGCTTTTTGCTCGCTCCACTGAATTGGGGCGTTCCAAGACCCTCTTGGCCTTCGGTATTCCGCCACTCTGTGGTTCCGTGTTCTGTCCCAGCAGGGTTCCGCCACCCTGTCGTTCAGCAGATTTACTGCCCACTTCAGCTACAAGGGCCCTCTGTTGGTCTCACTGTCCGTTCCCTTCTCTCGACACTTCTGCCTTGTAGGAATCGTGTCTTGCTAATTACGTCCTTTTCTTTCTTGATACTTCGTGCATTGCAACTTGTGGGTCGTTGCATCTGGTCTTACTTGAGTTTTTACAATGGTTCTTACAAAAAGTTTTACTTATAATCATCTAACATATGTCTATACCTACATTGTTTAACGCCTTCTTAAAAAAGCTTTACAAGTTTCGGCGCCCTTTCCATGTTACAATTCTAAGATATTTTGAGTCTTAACTTCTACAAGAATCCTTAAATTCGTTTTTTTATTTTTGTGTAGTGTCGTGGTGTATTGCATTTTAGTATTTCAAGCTGTTAGACTATCTACGCTTTATCCCTTCACCTTAATCTATGGTACTATTGGTGTTATTTTTGTTTTTGTTTTTATTGAAACTACTTTCTTTTTCCCACCTTCCTCTCTCTTCATTCTTCTTTCTCCTGACTATCTTATCTGCAACATAATCTTGAAATATTGTGGTGATTATTTACCAGTAATAAAATTAATCTTCAAACTTTTTGATATGGCTCACATGGTGAAGTCCTAAGGTTTTGCCTGTTTTTGGGTTCATTAGTTCCACAGCATTATCATGAGCAATTCGGCTAATTATGACAGGTCCTTTGTATGCAGCGTAAAACTTATGTATTTTGTGTTTCTGTTTGCTGGAGAGATGGTGTGTTTTTACAAATACTTTCTGGCCTACTGAGAATGTTCTTTTAATTGCTGTTCTATCTCCTCTTTCTTTTCTTTTAGTGGCTGCCTTTCTGATGTTGGAGAGTGCTGTTGCTATGGCTTGTTTGTGCTGTCTATGTGGTACAATAGGAAATCTAACATTTTCTCTGCTTCTGTTTGGGGGTTCAATATCTTTAAGTACAGTAACTGGAGGTAGTAGTGTAGTGCTATGTGGCATTTCATTTATTACTTCTTGAAAATCTTTAAGGTATATATCCCAAGTGTTGTGTCTTTTGCCTGCATATAATCGGCATAAAGTGCCTATGTCCTTCATAGATTGTTCTGCTGGATTTACACTAGGTTTGTACTTAGATATGTAGATGGGTTTTATTTTGTGTTGTTTTAATGTGTTCTGCCATTGCACTGATTTGTATTGTGGGCCATTATCCGAAATTATTCGTTCCACTCGACCTACTTGTCTGAGAAAATCTTGTCTAAATGCTTTATTTATAGTAAGACCTGTTGCCCGTTTTAATGGTGTCAAGGTAAAATATTTAGAAGAAGTTCCAAAATGACAAATATGAAAATATACCCATTTTTTGTGCGTGGGAGGGGCCCCATCAAATCTGTTGCAGCTATTTGTTTTAATTTTTTAGGGATTATTGGAAACATAGGTGGTTTGGTTTGGAAAGTGATGTGTTTAGCCCTCATACTTTTTTGCATTTGACTAATACTGTTTTAATTAGTCTTTCCATATTAGGAAAATGGCTTGTTTGTTTTATTTTTAAAAAGCTTTTCTTTGGTCCAAAATGGCCATTACTTAAATGTGTATACCATATGTACTTATTAATTAGTTCATCTGGGATATAAATTAACCATTCATTCGTTGCAACATTTCGTCTAAAAAATAAAACATTGTTTTTTACGAGATATTGCTGTCGAATGCCTGGAAAATCCTTACTTCTCCACTTGTGTTTGATTCCTAGTGGACATCGTGATAAAGCATCTGCTAATACATTCGCTGGTCCTGGTATGTGTGTAATAGTGAAGTCAAATTCTTGTAGTATTAACATCCATCTGGGTAACCTCCCATGAGTTATTTGGCGGATAACAGAAATTCTAATGCTTTGTGGTCAGTGTATACTTTTGTTTTTCTTCCGAATAGGAAGTATCGAAAACGTTGGAAGCCCCATACAATGGCCAATGCTTCCAGCTCCGCGACTGAATACACTCCTGGAAATGGAAAAAAGAACACATTGACACCGGTGTGTCAGACCCACCATACTTGCTCCGGACACTGCGAGAGGGCTGTACAAGCAATGATTACACACACGGCACAGCGGACACACCAGGAACCGCGGTGTTGGCCGTCGAATGGCGCTAGCTGCGCAGCATTTGTGCACCGCCGCCGTCAGTGTCAGCCAGGTTGCCGTGGCATACGGAGCTCCATCGCAGTCTTTAACACTGGTAGCATGCCGCGACATCGTGGACGTGAACCGTATGTGCAGTTGACGGACTTTGAGCGAGGGCGTATACTGGGCATGCGGGAGGCCGGGTGGACGTACCGCCGAATTGCTCAACACGTGGGGCGTGAGGTCTCCACAGTACATCGATGTTGTCGCCAGTGGTCGGCGGAAGGTGCACGTGCCTGTCGACCTGGGATCGGACCGCAGCGACGCACGGATGCACGCCAAGACCGTAGGATCCTACGCAGTGCCGTAGGGGACCGCACCGCCACTTCCCAGCAAATTAGGGACACTGTTGCTCCTGGGGTATCGGCGAGGACCATTCGCAACCGTCTCCATGAAGCTGGGCTAAGGTCCCGCACACCGTTAGGCCGTCTTCCGCTCACGCCCCAACATCGTGCAGCCCGCCTCCAGTGGTGTCGCGACAGGCGTGAATGGAGGGACGAATGGAGACGTGTCGTCTTCAGCGATGAGAGTCGCTTCTGCCTTGGTGCCAATAATGGTCGTATGCGTGTTTGGCGCCGTGCAGGTGAGCGCCACAATCAGGACTGCATACGACCGAGGCACACAGGGCCAACACCCGGCATCATGGTGTGGGGAGCGATCTCCTACACTGGCCGTACACCACTGGTGATCGTCGAGGGGACACTGAATAGTGCACGGTACATCCAAACAGTCATCGAACCCATCGTTCTACCATTCCTAGACTGGCAAGGGAACTTGCTGTTCCAACAGGACAATTCACGTCCGCATGTATCCCGTGCCACCCAACGTGCTCTAGAAGGTGTAAGTCAACTACCCTGGCCAGCAAGATCTCCGGATCTGTCCCCCATTGAGCATGTTTGGGACTGGATGAAGCGTCGTCTCACGCGGTCTGCACGTCCAGCACGAACGCTGGTCCAACTGAGGCGCCAGGTGGAAATGGCATGGCAAGCCGTTCCACAGGACTACATCCAGCATCTCTACGATCGTCTCCATGGGAGAATAGCAGCCTGCATTGCTGCGAAAGGTGGATATACACTGTACTAGTGCCGACATTGTGCATGCTCTGTTGCCTATGTGCCTGTGGTTCTGTCAGTGTGATCATGTGATGTATCTGACCCCAGGAATGTGTCAATAAAGTTTCCCCTTCCTGGGACAATGAATTCACGGTGTTCTTATTTCAATTTCCAGGAGTGTAGTTTTTCTCGTTTTTTGTGAGTACCCGACTGGCAAATGCAACTGTTCTATATAATCTTAGCCTCGCCTGTTCGTATTCTTGGAATAAAACAACTCCTAAACCTGTTTTCGCGTTATCAGTGGCCATACAAAAATTTTGTGTTAGATCAGGATGTGCTAAAATCGGTGCTGTTGTTAGTGCGTTTTTCACTTTTAAAAATTCTTCATTGGCTTGTTGATCCCATGCCCATGGCGTGTTTTTTCCAGTCAATGCACATAGGCGTGGTGTTGCGAGAGAGTCGATCCAAATAAATTTTTTATAGAATCCAGTGAGACCTAGAAATCCTCTGCGAGTTTTCTTATTATAGGGAGTACAGAATTCTTTGATTGCCGTTAGTTTTTCTGGGTCGGGCATTATCCCTTTCTCTGAAATTATGTGTCCTGGAAATTTGACCTCTCGCCTTCCAAATTTGGATTTTGTTATATTTACTGTGACCCCATGCTCTTTCATGATCTGTAAAATCTGATTTAATGTGTTGTTGTGATGTTCCCAAGAGGGTTCTGCTATAATCACATCATCAACATAACAAGTAATTTTTTTGTAAAATTTCAGGACTGGGTATAGTATTAAATCCCCTAATAAACGCTGCTGATGATATGTTTAAACCAAATGGCAATCGTTTAAACTGGTCACATCTACCGAATACGATAAGTAAATTTTCTACATTGTGGGGCCAATTCTATTTGCCAGAAACTACTTCGTAAATCAATTGATGAAATTATCTTAGCACTGTGGAAATTTTGTATCAATTCCTCTAATTTTTCTGGGCGATCTGTCTCAGTGATTATGATTGTGTTGATCTGTCTGGAATCAAGCACTAACCTGATGCTCCCATCTCGTTTTTGTACCATATGGAGCGGGAGGTAGCTGATTCAATAATATCATCATCTAACATTTTAGATATCTCCTGGAATACTTTATTCCTGTAGCTTAATGGGATTGTATAGGGTGGCACTCTAAATGGTTTGTGCTGTTTTACTTCAAACTTGTACTGAAAGTGTTTAATACTGCCAGTCTTAGGAAAAATTACCTCTGCTTTATCTCGTAAAATACCCTCTAATTCTCTTTTACTGTGTTCCGAAATAACTTGAACTTCTTGCAATTTTTCGTCGATTTCTTTATGGACTTCTAACATGAGTTGAGGCGATTTCCCCTTTGGTGCATACCATTCTAATTCTTCATCCTCTTTATCTCGCATCATTCTTAATTGTTTGTTTATAACTGGTATTTCTTCTAATTTTAGCTTTTGCTCAAAGATAAGTGTGACATTCCCGAATGTTACGCTACCTTTCCCCATATCTATTATCGCTCGTCTCTCATTTAAAAAATCTGCACCTATAATCAAATCTACAGTTAGTTTAGGTATAATCACGAAGTTGGTTTCGATCTTTTGACCTCAACACGAAAGAGTTAACCTTGTTTGTCTCGTAACTTCCGCAGCATTGTTTCTAATAGGACCTCTTACTTTAATCTTACGTGTTTTCAGAACTGGCAATTCCTCATTGGCATTACACTGCATTAATAAATCTTCTGAGATCGCAGTCAGATCACTTCCGCTATCAATTACAATATTGACTGGGATATGCTTTACCATGGCCTTCACAATTTGTTGAATTTGAAAGGGTTGGTTCTGTTCTTCTTCTTCTTGTATCAATGAATCCTCCACTGAATCATACATGAGTCTTGTCAGGAATTTGCCTTATGAATTCGAACTTTCTGCAGGATAAGCTTCGACTGCTACTTCTCTCTCTTTTATTTCCTCTTCTCTATTTCTTCCTTCACTTACGCTTTCTTCAACATCCTCTACTTTTTCCTCATCCTCGTCTATCTTCTCCTTCTTCGTCGTTACTTCCACATAATCGCATCTAAATGCTCTAATTATCACTTCATAACTTCCTTCATTATATACGTTGGGTTGTGTGCCCACTAGTAACTTGTTTTCAACTTCTGTCGACTGCGCATTATCCTCATTGAATTCGCTTTCCCTGGTTTCCATCTCAAATAACTCTGCAATACTCATTACTTCGTCCTTTCCTCCTACATTTGTTGTGCATGCCTCTGGTAATTCATCTTCCTCGTCAGTATTCTCCCAATTAATTTCGTCCCAACACGATATTGTTATTTTCCTGTCTTCGCTTTCATCTGGTCCCTGCGGATTTGTTTCTTCCTTCTTCTCTTCTCGTGATAAGGTATTTACTTCTCTGTTCAAGGTGCTGCAATTGTCCTGGGTCGGTGCGTCATTCTCTTTGGCATGGGCGTTTAGCTGTCAATTCGAACGTTTATCGGGGTTTGCTGGTCTTACCTCCACCTCTTCTATCTGTATTCTCTTTTCTTGCTCCGCTTGTTGATATTGGTTTCTTTGTTGATAATTTGTCGGTCTATTGGCGCTCCAATAGCCGTTCCGGTTGTCGTTATTCCCTCTGTAATAGTTGTTGCCGTTCCTGAGTGAATTATAGTTATTGCCATATTCTCTTCTAAGTCCATAACCGGTTCTTTGTTGAAATCTATTGTCGTTTCTTGGTGCGAAGTTATCACGTGGTTCGTAATTATTGTTTCTTCGTACTGTGTCTTGTGGATTCCACTGCTTTTTGCTTTCGTTTTCACGTGCGCTTCGTCTTTTTCTTGCGTCATCTTCCGAAAATATGAACTCTTTAGTTCCCTTAGAATACCTTTAAAAGCTTCGACGTCATTGCCTCCGCGACCTACTAATGATTGCTGGTATTTCAACGGTAACTTCATCGCGCATAATTTAATCAACTCTCCGTCACTGTATGGTACATCTAAGCATTGATTTTTCTTTGCCATTAATTCGAAAAATTTCACGGGACTCTTCTCTCGTGAATTTTCAAAATATGGGTTCTGTAATAATTCGTACTTCACTCTGTTCTGTGCTTCGCTGGACCAATATCGTGAGAGAAACTTCTCTCTGAAATCTTCGTACGATCGGCATGTCGCTGCAACAGTTTGCATGATTTCTGCGGCTGTTCCTGACATGTGTGCACATATAAAGTCTAATTTGTGTGCTAGCGTCCAGTGTTCTGGTAATCCTGCTCGGAATTGATCAATAAAAGTTCGTGGATGTAATGAGTTTCCTTCTCGAAATTGTTGAAATTTTCTGACTGTGAGGAACTGATCGTTGTCGTACTTCGTCATAGTTCCATATGAAAATCGCGATTCTTCGCCACTTTTGTTTCTGATCATTTCTCCCGTCGTTCTTTCCGGTTGTGGTAGATCCATTGTAGATCCACTGTAACTTTCGCGTACCCTTGCGTAGTATCGTTGGAGTGGTACGCAATAATTTTCTTCCATCGGTTGTGAACGTGTAGCTGAATGCATTGCACTGTACTCTGGCTTTCCATTGTCACGTATTGGTTGGGTATCTTGTCTGGCTAACATTGCCGCTTCATTGCAAGATCCAAACTGTCTTGAAACATACATTTGTGGTTCCGCATGTGTTTGTGGTGCCGTTTGTTCATTTTTTCAGAATTTCGAAACGTGTTTGTTGCTGTGCAGGCTCTCTGATTTCACGTGTGTTACTTTCCGCCTGTGATTGTAATCGAAAATGCATGATATCTTCGTTAATTGCTAGTTTTTCCGGTGCTGTTACAGATACGGATGTGGTTGCAGACTCAGTGCTTGTTCGATCCTGTTGACTACGCTCTTCAATGGTTTGCAACAACTCTATTCGCAATTTCTGAAATTGTCGCTTCGTTTGCGCTTCTATTTTGATTATGCGGTTATCATACCTTTTCAGCGCTGATTTTGTGATACGTTTGCGTAACACTGTTTTCAACAATTTCACGCGCTGTACCTGCTGCTTGTCTAGTAATTACGTTTATCTGTTTCTCTAGTTTCTTGACTTCTCCCTGGGTGTTGTTACGTAATGTTTTGATCTCGTCCTGAATGTCATTACGCAATGTTTGTACGTCCGCTTGTACCTTGTCAATGTCTGTTCTCAATTGATTGTGACCTGTTATTAAGTTTCCTATCACTTCTCGAAATTCTTTTGCCTCGTCTTCAATATGACTTAGGTGTAACTGAATTTTTTTTTGTTTTGTTCTTTAATCTCATGCATTTGTCTCGTGGTTTCTGCAATTTGTTTCATAGTTTCTGCATTCTGAATTTTAATTTGGTTCGCAATTTCTTTATTTTGTCTTGTCATGGTTTCCGTCATTGATTGTAATAATTCTGCCAGATTGGTGGGTCCTATTGCGTTTTCTTCCGACGTCCTACGCTCTGTGTTTTCGCCCAAGTGTTGGTTTGCAACCGATTGCATTGAACTGTGCGGTGACACGTTTCTGCTCGAATTCCTTGTACTCTGTGGTGAGGGAGCTCTGATTACTTGTACTATGGGTTCTACGTATTCAAGACGCAAGTTAGAATCCTCATCGGCTGTCTCTCTACTTTCCTGCTCCTCTGTCGTATGCTGACCTAGGTTTTCTGTGCCTTGGCGTACATTATCCTCGTTATGGTGCGTTATCTGTTCTATATCTCGCGATACTGCATCGTCTGTTGTACTGTCCTCTATTCTCTATCCATCTTCATGTTGGGTCTCTACCTCAATTCGGTCAAGGTCTCGATCTGCCATTGCTAATCATTCCGAATCCCTTATTTTCTGTTTTAAAAGCAACTCACTCGCCCTACTTCGCGTCAACATGCGCTCATACGATCTCACGCGATTCATAAACTTTTTGCACACACGACTTGACAATCCATTCACTTACTTGTTGGGTCAGAACCAACTTGTCAACGATGTATCCGCCACCTGTACGCTTGCATTGGAGAGAAAACTTATTTCTAACAATATTAAAATTCATAACTTAATTATGCTATTGTCTCTGCTAGAATGTCTCACGTTCTATTGAATACTTTCTTACTATCTATCGCTGCAGCTACTGTTTTCACTATTTATAACTTAAGGAAAAAAATTTTTACTACGAAAATTTTTCAACAGGATATTTTTCTGACCTAGTTAGGCATGTGGTCGCCCTTCAATCATGGTATTATACCATCCTGGCAGGGTCGCCATTCCCTAACATTCTGCGTGGTGTCTGTTGTTCTATGTCGTGTCTCCCTACCATTTTCGCGCAACGACGCTCTGAGCGTGTTTTTTAGGGAATTGACTAGTTTGAACCTGGGACCTGTTGCTGGTAAGGAGACGCCAGACCACACATGACATGTAGAGTTCAGAAGAGTTCAGTGAGACTAGCGATGATATAACCAAATACTTAACGATTTCAGCGTCAGCTCCACTGTACTCCCTGTAAAAGAATCTAAATTTAGTGGAAGGGGTTCAAGGCTTTCCTATTTTTAGTTAGTTGGTAAAATAACGTCGAAAAAGCAGTTAAGTTTACCATTGGAAATTTTACTCTACTCACAAAACATTGTTTATAAATTGCACTATTGATAAAACGAAATGTTTAAATACAGGATGATAAAAACCAACTGCGTTCAACAAAAATGTGAACGAATATTCCCTGAATGGGTTTCCAAGTTCTACAATGGATCGAAGGATGACCTAGGCCATATCACATCTATAATTTAGGTTTAAATTAAGTTTCACAAAAGAGAAAACTATCAAAATGGTCTACAGTGACACTCAATTATCTTTAATTACTTATCTGACTTGTCATAAATTACAGTGGCTGATGTGGCTTCTCAATAATTATATAACAGAAAAATCATCGCATTTCAGATTTTAACTTACGTAGCAAATGTGAATACCATGAGCTTCAATTGACGATCGACACTAGTATTACGTAAAAAGGGGACGTAACAGATGAGACTTCTGCAGTTCTGAGTGAAGCCTTATGCGCTCAAAAATGCGGCATCGCATGCGTTCATTACCTTGTCGGTGTTCGTCAGGGGGCGACGGCCGGCGCAGCTCCATACAGCTCGCCGTCTCAGAAGCAACTCTCTCCTAACTTCTCCTTACTACAATTTACCGAAGTTGGTTTTAAAAAAACTATCTGGCTTTGTTTTCATCTGACCAATCAGGGTCTCAATGTTAACCTTAAGCTTCGCCTACACAACTTCTATCTATCCAATGAGAAACGTTATACTTTTCATGGTGGGGCAATGTTTTTAAAGTTTGCAACGTAACAGAGACGCGAAAAAGTCTCACGCTAAAACTTGCGGCTGGTGTGGCCCTTTTAGTGTTATCGTAAGATGTATTCTGTTCTTCTGGAGGGCTCTATCTTTTAACATGGGCTGGGGGTTGTCCTGGCGGTTACTTTTCGTGGTGGGCAATGGTTCAAATGGCTCTGAGCACTATGGGACTTAACTTCTAAGGTCATCAGTCCCCTAGAACTTAGAACTACTTAAACCTAACTAACCTAAGAACATCACACACATCCATGCCCGAGGCAGGATTCGAACCTGCGACCGTAGCTGTCCTGCGGTTCCGGACTGCAGCGCCTCAACCGCTAGACCACCGCGGCCGGCGGTGGGACAATGTTTTTAACGTTTGCAACGTAACAGAGACGCGACTGGTGTGGCCCTTTTTGTGTTATGGTAAGATCTATACTGTTCTTCTGGAGGGCTCTAGCTTTTAACATGGGCTGGGGGTGGTCCTGGTGGTTAGCTGGCGACGTGGGTGTCCGTCCCTTATCGTAGGGCCTTCTAGCTTAACACAGTTCTGCTCTCGGCTTCTGTTCTCGTTTCTCCCCTCGGAACTGCGTCTGTCTCATGGTGGGAAGGTATGACATGCATTTAGGCATTCTTGTGTTAGTCTGTGGTATTCCATTTGCTCACTCGTTACTCGTATCACTTTGGTTAATTTAACGTCACGATTTGTTCGGAGCTATGTGACATACTACTGGATTTGTTTATCATGTCAGGGTTTTCATGGAAGGTGTTGGATTTGCCCGACACCTTACAACTATCCCTTATGAGTGCCACCCTATCCTACACCACATAAAGTCACTACTGCGTTTGGGTACAGTGCTATACTACACCACCTGGCTAATGTGCTGCACTAACCAACCCAGGTATTGCATTCAGGTACAGCACCATACAATATTGTCTGTGTAATGAACTGCACTAAACTGTTCTTGTGCTGCATTTGGTTATAGTATCATACAATACTGTTGAGCTAATAAATTGTAATATCCTGTACATAATGATGCTAACATCACACTCCTGAAATGGTGATGATATCGAAATTTCAGTTGTGTAAATGGGTTTTGTACGGAAAATGGATAGCAATGGAAAATGCACGATTTTCTTAAAAAGTGTGTCAGCAGCAACATGTTTCTTTTTAAAAAATGGAGTCAGGACTGTTTTTTATAAGCAGTGCAATCAGTAGCATGGTGGTAATGGTCCACAAATAATTAGGTTAGAGTGGTTTACTTTGATTCCTGTAATTACTATGGAAGAGAGATTCTACAGTATACAATTTAAAGGCGTTACGTGCAGCAGAATCCCCCACAGAACGCATTTTGTAACGCCTGAATCTGAGAACATTTCCCACACTAGTCGATGATTCCTGTATTCGTGAGACAGGTTTCTGTAGTCTTTATAAATAGACTTGTTTTATTACCCAGTTGTAAATAGTTATGAAGTCTGTGTTCTCGATGTCTATGTTGTTTGCATGCAACTTAATCAGTTTGGTAAATAAATGCTTGTTAATGTAGTGCCATACCTGAAACTCAGCAATCTATTTTCCAGATTACAGATGTATACTATTTTATTCTTAAAACTCCAGTGGACACATTGCAAAACACAGCACAAAATACTGACTGTTAGAATGAGAAATTCCTAGCACCACTACAGAGTTATAAATCGCAGCTTAATAGCATGTTCTTTATTCAGGAAGACGAATATCAGAGCATTCCCATAAGATCAGTGACATGGTTACCTAATCGTATCGTGTTGTTCCTTTTTAAACATTTAGCTACATTGTTACCACCACCGTGTGTGGCAAGATGGTTAAGAAGGCTAGCATTTTAGTCTATGGTTGGTGTATCATTTTATTTTTTTAGAGTTTTACTTCAGTTACACAAATGTCTGCAGCAGCTTGTACGATCGCTGCACCGAATGTTGTGAAAGCAGACACGCCGTCCAAAACCTCGATGTGACGTATATTCCTCCATCACCTGTGGTCACTGTCTGAGTAGTCCACCCCGAGAGCCTAGGCTGGCTTTAGGGGCGGCTGCCCCACTATACAAACACCACCAACCGCTACACGTCAGATGGTACGCATAGCTATTGGAGATTGGTATTATTTCTGTTGTGCTAAGTTTAGATCTAGGGCAATGCATCCTGTTAGAACACAAAACAACAAAACCACAGATGTTTGAATATCTGAAAAAAATTGGCTGAAGCAGCAACTGTTGAAAATCTTCACGCTAAATGATAACAGCCAAACAGTTGGAGGATAAAGATTTATTGAAATCCTCGACCACGATTTCGGTATATGTAAATATACCTTCATCAGAATAAAAAATACACTAAAACCACATCCTGCAGTGGTGATGCATAAAACAATCGTGCCAAGGGCGTCGTCAGTAGTTAAAATTAAAATATCGCCTCCATCTGTACAGCAAAATGATGAAGAGATGGTCGATGCGGACACGGCATACTGTCAGTACTTCACGTGCTAAGTACTGTTCGCATAGGTAACATGGTAAGACAAAGGTGGAGGGGTAATGGTAACAACAGAGGTCAATTCAATAACACCGGTGCGCGCAGTGGGTGGGAACTACTGAGCCTCTGGGGAAGGGCTCGATCTCCAGAAGCAAATGAAAACGAGCCATATCAGATAAACTCACAACTACTACGGTATAACAATAGGATTGGTATGGCAGATGACTTGTGAGAGGAAACCGAATAATGAATTGAGGAATATATTCGACCAGAACTAATACACACAACAGAAAATGTACCAGAAAACATCTTACATTCAGATAGTGATGTGTGCGCAAAATACCAAATCTTTCTAGAACAGGATGACATACTGCAGCCTTTACCACCATTTCCAGTATGTGGAGTCAAGATTATAGGAATCACAGAAACCAATGGTAAACCAGTACCGTCAAAGTGTTACCGACATTTAGTCTTGCTAAATGTTCAATACCCCTTGTTATTTATTTCACGATTAATGTCCCTATAACTTAAGGTATGGACTGGTTGTCTGAGTAAGGAGTTGTATTAAATTCCACGAAAGGGTTTATAACATTCGCCTACGAGAAAGATGCAGAATTGGTAACACTCCATTTTGAAACTGTTACGATGCAGAAATCTAAAATAACACTTATAACAGAAACGACTTTATATAATGTATTGTGACAAAGTCCATATATTTGATTATAATACGCAGATAAGTAAAGAGGACATAGCAGTTAATATTAGCAAATCATCAGAGCAGCAGAGAGAAGGCAAATATGACAGACCTGATACGTAAACAGAAAGACATTTTCTCAGAACTCATTAAAGATTTTGTATGTATGAGAATGGCAACTTGTCAACACTCCGTAGAGAATGTTGGGTTACAACAGCGGAATGTGGGCGAGTGATATTCTTTTGGAAAACACTCCCTGGAATGCTGTTCATAAATGGCTGCAGGACAAGTCGAATCATCGGACTGACATATAAATTAGCAGTCAGAATGTGTGGGATAACCACGACAGTGCTCCTGCTGTCACGGGAAGTGGCTCCCCAGACTGCAACTCCAGTTGCAGGTCGAGTGTGTCCAGCACGCAGACATGTTGGTTGCAGGCTCTCAACTGCCCCCCCCCCCCTCCTACCCCACCCACTGTCACCGACGTAGAGCTAGCTTTTATTAGAAAACACAACATACATCTGCCCTGCCCTTCAATGAGCTCTAACTCAAGTCGCAAATTTCAGTAGTTTGTGATCAGTGCCACACACGCTACGGGGCAGCTGGCTCCTCACAGCTGTCCTTGAAGTAACTGATTTGTAATAACTGGTTGTGAGACTGTGGTGCCAAGTGCTGTTCAAATTGCTGCTGCAGATGCAGTACGATGTGCCACAGTCATGCATCCTCCCGGTAGTGCCACGTGGCCATCTGGAGCCCGGTCTTCTCGTGACCACTGCTGACAGCTGCCAGCAGTATCGCAGAAGGAACATCCAATTTCTCATAGCCCTATTAGACGTCTCCGTTCAGACTCAGTGGGCTGCCGATAATGCCGTCTTTGCCGCCTTAAAGGCATTCTTGACTGTGAGCTCACCACGTTCAGTCCCAAATTTATCTAATGCTCATATTTAAAGCAAACCTGATTTGTATTATCATAGTGACGCTATTAGCGCCACTCTTATGCGACTGGCGAGAAATCTGAATATACATCATCTTTCAAATGTAGAAACACACCCACCACCTTTCGTTTATGTCACGCAACTCCTTCTTGGTCCTGCGAGTTTTTCCTGTCAGTGTACGTTGATGATATAGTAGTCAATCTAAGGACTTCAGATGTTAGATCAGCTTTCCAACAGCTTACATTCAGAGGGACTGTCAATAAAACTTTCAAATCAGTTTGACAGGGGCACAGTGAGAACAGAAGGGATTAAATCACATCCACATTTGTTAGATGCAATAATTTTTTGCCCCGAACTGACAAGTAGGAAACAAGTCAAGTCTTTTCTTGAGTCATAGAGTTTTACAGGAAATTTCTATCCAGTGATGTATTAAACGCAACACACTTGATGGCCCTACTCAAAAACAATACATGTTCGAAATAGACAAGATACTATAGTGTAGAATTCGCAAAACTCAAAAGCCATATTGCATCAACACCATTATTAGTACACCCAGACTTTGACCTTCCTCTCCATCTGACAACAGATGAATGAGACTGCGGTTTAGGAGTTCATTTATATCAAAAGGAACATACATACCAGGGAACAGAACACTGCTCCTTAGCGTTTGAAAGCTGAATGCTCACACAACACCCGAGAAATTCTGGAATCACCGGAAGAAAGACACTAGCCATTGAATGTGTATTTAAAAAATTTAAATATTTATTAGCTGAACATGAAACAATAGTACACAGTGACCATAGCACATCAACATTTATATTAAAGAGTAAACTCTTGAATACTAGACTAACACAGTGCGCCACGGTCCTAAAGGAATTCAAATTTTCAGTGTACTGTGTGAAGGGAAACGAAAGCTTTGTGCCAGATGCTTTATATCGACTACTAAGAGGTTTATACTAAAATTAGGATGTTAAAGATGGAGATACTTTCATGATATATTTCCTAAAAGTTAATTCACACAAAAACGACATTAGATTGCTTTGCTAAAATTTAGAGACGTGTTTGTTTGTTTTGTTTTAGGGTGCAAAAACAACCAGGGTCATATGGGCCCATGTCCGATTTGTGAAACACGAAGACAAAGAGAGGAGTTAAAAACGACTACATGTTAATCACAGTCGACGGAAGAGAAGACAGCTGAAAACAGGGACGTGGAGAAAGGTCTTCTCCCATACGTGTAACATCTAAGCCTGTTCGCCCTGACTGCTACATCTATAGAGTTCATTCCCAGTTTTTCTTTGATTTCCTCATTGTGGACACCCTCCTGTCATTGTTCCCATCTACTAGTACCTGCAATCATCCTAGCTACTTTCATATCCGTAACCTCAACCTTATTGATAAGGTAACCTGAATCGACCCAGCTTTCACTCGTATACAACAGAGTTGGTCGAAAGATTGAACGGTACACAAATAACTTAATCTTGGTACTGACTTCCTTCTTGCAGCAGAGAGTAGATCGTATCTGAGCGCTCACTGCTTTAGCTTTGCTACACCTCGTTTCCAGTTCTTTCACTGTTGCCATCCTGTGAGAATACGCATCCTAAGTACTTGAAACCGTCCACCTGTTCTAACTTTGTTCCTCCTATTTGGCACTCAATCCGTTTATACCTCTTTCCCACTGACATTACTTTCGTTTTGGAGATGCTAATCTTCATACCATAGTTCTTACATTTCTGATCTAGCTCTGAAATATTACTTTGCAAACTTTCAATCGAATCCGCCATCACAACTAAGTCATCCGCATATGCAAGACTGCTTATTTTGTGTTCCCATATCTTAATCTCACCCAGCCATCTATTGTTTTCAACATATGATCCATAAATAATACGAACAACAGTGGAGACACGTTGCAGCCTTGTATTACCCCTGAAACTACTCTGAACCATGAACTCAATTTACCGTCAACTCTAACAGCTGCCTGACTATCTATGTAAAGACCTTTAATTGCTTGCAAAAGTTTGCCTCCTATTCCATAATCTCGTAGAAAAGACAATAACTTCCTCCTAGAAACCCGGTCATATGCCTTTTCTAGATCTATAAAGCATAGACACAATTCCCTGTACCACTCGGAACACTTCTCCATTATTTGCCGTAAGCTAAAGATCTGGTCCTGACAACCTCTAAGGGGCCTAAACCCACACTGATTTTCATCCAATTTGTCCTCAACTAATACTCGCGCTTTCCTTTCAACAATACCTGCTAAGATTTTACCCACAACGCTGATTAAAGAGATACCTCTGTAGCTGTTACGATCTTTTCTGTTTCCATATTTAAAGATTGGTGTGATTACTGCTTTCGTCCAGTCTGATGGAACCTGTCCCGACTCCCACGCCATTTCAATTATCCTGTGTAGCCATTTAAGACCTGACATTCCACTGTATTTGATGAGTTCCGACTTAATTTCATCCACCCCAGCCGCTTTATTGCACTGCAACCTATTGACCGTTTTCTCCACTTCCTCAAATGTGATCCTATTTCCATCATCATTCCTATCCCATTGTACATCGAACTGTGAAACATTACTGATCGCATTTTCACCTACATTCAGCAACTCTTCAAAATATTCCCTCCATCTGCCCAAGGCATCAACAGGATTCACCAGCAGTTTTCCTGACCTGTCAAAAATTCTTGTCATTTCTTTCTTACCTCCCTTTCGAAGACTGATAATTACACTCCAGAATGGTTTTCCAGCAGCTTGACCCAAAGTCTCCAACCTGTTTCCAAAGTCTTCCCAAGATTTCTTCTTAGATGCTGCAATTATCTGTTTGGCTTTGTTTCTTTCTTCAACATAACTTTCTCTGTCTACCTGAGCTCTAGTATGTAGCCATTTTTGATAAGCCTTCTTTTTCCTTTTACAGGCTGCCTTGACTGTCATTCCACCAAGCTGTTTGCTTCATCCTACCTTTACACACTACCGTTCCAAGACATTCTTTAGCCACTTCTAGTACTGTGTCCCTGTACCTTGTCCATTCCTTTTTCAATGACTGTAATTGACTACATTCAACTAACTGGTACCTTTCTGAGATCACTGTTATGTACTTGTGCCTGATTTCCTTATCCTGAAGTTTCTCCACTCTTCTCCTCCTGCATATGGACCTGACCTCCTGCACTTTCGGCCTCATAATACCAATTTCACTGCAGATTAAATAGTGATCAGTGTCATCAAAGAATCCCCTGAATACACGTGTGTCCCTCACAGCCTTCCTGAATTCCTGATCTGTTATTATATAGTCAATGACAGATCTGGTTCCCCTTCCTTCCCAAGTATGCCGGTGAATGTTCTTATGTTTAAAAAAGGAGTTTGTGATTACTAAGCCCATACTGGCACAGAAATCCAAGAGTTATTTCCCGTTCCTGTTGGCCTCCATATCCTCTCCAAATTTACCCATAACCTTTTCATACCCTTCTGTTTGATTTATAATCCTGGTATTAAAATCACCCATGAGCAGAACACTGTCCTTGTCCTTTTCTCTAACAACTACATCACTGAGTGCCTCATAAAAACTATCCATCTTATCTTGATCTGTCCCTTCACAATGCGAATATACTGACACAATCCTAATTTTCTTGCTAGACACTGTCAAATCTATCCACATCAGTCGTTCGTTTACATACTTTATTGAAACTACGCTGGGTTCCATTTCTTTCCTGATGTAAAGCCCTACACCCCATTGTGCTATTCCTGCTTTGACTCCTGACAGGTAGACCTTGCATTCTCCCACTTCCTCTTCTTTCTCACCCCTTACCGAATGTCACTAACAGCTAAAACGTCCAACCCCATTTTACTTGCAGCCTCTGCCAGCTCTACCTTCTTCCCAGAGTAGCCCCCATTGATATTAATAGCTCCCCATCTCGTTACCACATTCGTTTGCCGAGTCGTATCTTAGGAGTCCCTGGTTTGTCAATTAGAGGTGGGACTCCGTCACCTCCAGAGGTCCGAGGAATTTTGCTCTTATTGTTGCCAGCATCATATTTAAAGTACCAGGGAAGCAGGTTGCTAACCTTACTTGCCCCGGGTCCCATTGAGTTTTACTCCTACCGGTTGAGGGACTAACCGGTAGATTTGGTAGTCTTTGCCGTCTGAGCACAAAGGTAACCACGACTCAGAATATAGCTGAGATGCCCAGCCTTATTCCAAAGTAACTGGTATCCCGACTGTCAGGACCACTTGCTTGGCCACTCATACGTTGCCCGTGCTTCATGAACTAGGACATGACAACAGGAACCCACACCATGAACCACAGAAATTGTATTATTTCAAAATATTTCAAGGGAGGTTAAAAGGGTATTGAGGTCATGTGACATTTCCCACAGAGTAAAATCACAAACTTCGTCGATGTAAACCAGAACGTATCTGATAATACCAGGAGCTTCGTGTAATTTAATAGCTGTGGACTTTTGTGGTCCACTGCCTAGAGGGACGGGAGGTATGGAGTACATCTTTGTAGTTTTAGAGTGCTAGTCAAAGTTAGTTAGAATGTATCCTTTAAAAGAGCTACAGCGAAAAGCATAATATTTAAATTGAGAGATGTAGGAAGGGCTAAGAACCTGCTTTCCAATAATGGCTCACAATTTGCTGCCAATCAGTTTAAGGACTTCCTGGCCTGGGGGAATGTGAGTCACATACTAATATACAAATACAAACCGCAGGTCAGTTCAGATAAAGGGTTGTGCATGAAATAGGAAGACCATGTTGGACTTATTGCATAAACAGACATTCTAAGTGGGTTGAAATGGTGGCGGATTTTGAGAAAGTGATGAATGAACTGCCCTATTCGACAACACAAGTTTCCGTAGTAGAATTAATAGAAAGGCCAGCAAAAGGGGAACCATTACTAAAATAAACTGAGCACCACAGAAAATGAAAATAGCCCACTGGTATCAGAGACTAACAAAGAGTCATTAATCAGAAAAATGGAGAAGAGGAAGAAGAGAAGAGAAACGGGCATTCTAATACTACGTATATAGGATAGGAGATCTGGTCCTAGATAAGAACCACAAACAGAGTTCAAAGAATGAAAAAGTAACACGTTAAGTCCCATCAATTGTATGAAGGACTTTTTTGTAATTATGAAGATGCCAAACACAAAAACAACAATTTTAATCGAACCTGTATCAAAGAAAGTGAAGGGCAAGTATACTACAGAGAAATTGAGGCCTTTCGTAATGAACCAGTTCTGAGTAAACACTTTATGTCACAGTAAAAAGTAAGCAACTATTCAAAAGAACCTACACATCAGGGTAGAAGTACAGAGATATACTAGTGGCTGTTGAAATAAATGTGATTCAGGTAGTGAAACGATGAACCTTCAGCGTTCACAGTGAATGACAGCTGGAAAGGCGACAGTGTGGAATTTGGAGACTGTGGACCAAGGTGACTTAGCCGAGGGATTTCACCCCATTATGTACGCTAAGAGTTTTGTTAAAGCAATATTATTAAGTCAGTGGAATTTAATTGGGGAGAAACCTAGAAGTTATATGGTTGGTTTTTGTTCTGGATAAGCATGTGTTGTGTTCTGAATCCAGATTACATTTGTTTTGTGTCCTTCAGGACAGATATTTTATCTTTCTGGTTTAAAATGGACGTTGGAGGTGATATTTTTTGAGATAATTATTTGTACGTATGGTTTGCTGAGATCATAAGGTTTTTATATGGCTATCTATTACAAGAGTCATGTTTCTACTGGAAAGGACAAACTCTTATCGGCATTTTAACGTTTGGGTTGACACAGGAGTAGCAGAGATGTATGGTTATGGTACTACACTTATCCTGTATTTAGTGGTAAGGTTCTTTTATGAGGTGAAGAATTTTATTTGTTGCAGAATTTTAACGTTAGGGTTAGGTTTATATAGTTTTCTAGGGGATGGCAAATGTAAGATAGACTCACCATCCTGTTAGTTAAAAACTTACGTAGTTCCAGCTACAGTTCAACATATCATGGTGTAATTGTTCACAAGGATAAACAGAGAGTAAGTGAAGGAGATCTGACGCACTGGAATCATACAGTGTGGACCAATAAGTTAAGGAGTAACAATACATAAAGGGCGAAATCGATTACATTTTATTACTTAGCAGATGTGGACTCGAGTTTGTGTCAACATTTAAAGATCTCTATAACTATAATGAGTTACTGTTTTGGGGACGTTAACTCCATTATGTTAAAAGTTTGTATGAATGTCCCCAAAGAGAAATCCAGTTGGTTCAAATGGTTAAAATGGCTCTGAGCACTATGGGACTTAACATCTGTGGTCATAAGTCCCCTAGAACTTAGAACTACTTAAACCTAATAACCTAAGGACATCACATACATCCATGCCCGATGCAGGATTCGAACCTGCGACTGTAGCAGTCGCGCGGTTCCGGACTGAGCGCCTAGAACCGCTAGACCACCGCGGCCGGCAGAAATCCAGTTGTTGAAATAATATTCGTGATATGCTGATTATCCTCTAGCAATTCGGTTAAAGAAGTTACAGATTCCCACGATTACTCAGTTATAGGGGCGGCAGACGTAAGGGTACAGAAACGTTGGTTAATACTTCAGTGTTTTTTGCAACATCTGTACCCTTAGCAGTTAGTGTCATTGAGTAATCGTTCGTAACTGGAGTTCAGCTACATTAAGCAGAATTATTATCGTTAGTTAAGATACTGAGACGATTGTCGGTTTATTGGGGTTGGATTTTTATGTTTGAGGCGCTCCTGTGGCGTCATGCGGAGGCCAGAGACAGCCTTTGACGAGTTTCCGCTCGGAGTCTGCAGCGCCGTGCGTCACGCCAGGGAGACGGGAGCTCCTGCCTGGCCGAGAGCCGTGGCTTGTGTCAACACAGAGGAGGACTCTGGCGATAGAAATTTGTCAGAAGAGAAGTTCACGTGAAAAGACTAAGTTGTAATCTGTGTTGTAGTTGTAATCTGGCCAGTAGACCAAATTATGAACGGAGTACATAGCCTGTGCCTCCTCACAGTAAAACTAGCGTTGCCCGAAGTACAGCTGAAAGAAGTGGAGGTTCCGTCTGCTATAAGGTAAAAGCATACTTCAAGACGAGCACAGCCTTCACTTTAAGGGTTATGTGGGGTAGTGGGAAGTGATGTGGCATCACCAGGTTCGGCATTATTAAGTTTTCAGATTGCGGAAACATAGCCCTGGGAGAATATGGAAAATGTGTTCCATATAGGGAAAGGGTGCTTCTCAGTCCCAGGGTTCGAATTTCAATAGAAATCAGGGGAACATTATTATAGTTGGGGAAACTATTGTCAGTAACGTACTGTTGCAAGTTTCGCCTGTAATGAAAGATAAGCAAATTAAATTGCACTTAAGTAGTCACTGATGCTCGAATCACACGCTTCAGTGCCGCAAGGCACTGGAAAATAGCTTTGAGTGATTGGGGGGATGGAACTATCTGTTGACACATTGTGCGTAATAGAACCACTGGAGACGAACTATTTAGTGGATGCATCACGATCTTTTATACGTATAACACACTTACTACAACACATAATTGGGAGTGGACATAACCCATGATGACCAGATAGTCCCCAGTCACTTACCATCGATTATCATCATTTATCAACCAGTAACTGGTGGTATAATAGAACAAAATACTAGTCCCTGGGGAGCTGCCATCTTTATTGTACGAAAGAAGTCGTGTGATGGCATGAGGAAGTATAGATTTCATTGTGATTATCACTACTTAAATAGTAGAACAGTGACAGATGTATACGCCACACGTAACATTACAGGAACTCTCGGTAATTTAGAGCAGGGTAAGAACTTTTCTACAGTTGACCTAATGAGCGGCTAGCATCAGTTAGAAGTAGTCCCAGATGATCTAAATACGGTGTCCGTTATGGCCGGCAGACACATCCTACATTAAACGTCCACTAGAAAGTGCCCAGACACTATTGATCAGAAAGTGTATGCACAATGCAGATTCCACAGTGCACAATGCGTTGGCCGATTCCATTTGTGACTCACTGATATTATACTCTTAGGATACTACGTTTTTTTTCGTTTTGTGAACTGCATGATTTTCGATTAATGAATATTTAAAGTAAGTTGCCTGATTCTGCACTGCATTGATATCTTACTGAGGGCTATCTGGGTATTTGTGCAGATTTTTCAGACATGTTCTTTGAAGATAACAATATCATCTGCGAAAAGTCGGAGGCTGCCACTAATACTGCGTCCAAGTTCATCAAGATACAACATGAACAGCAAGGGACCCAGCACAATTCCATGGGGTAAAACGGAAATTACTTATATGACTCCGCACCCAGGGTGATGCGCTGCGTCCTCTCTATCACTCCAATCCTCAGTCCAGTCCCGAATTCTGTTTGATATCCCATATGATCGTCCTTTCGATAATAAGTATAGGTGTAATCCTGAGTCAATTGGTTTTCAGAAGTCAAAAAATATTGCAGTCAGAAGTCAAGAAATATTGCAGCTACCTGCTGTCTTGACCATGGCTTTCCGGACGTCGTGTGAGGAAAGTCCAAGTTGAATTTCACATGGACGATTTTACTAGAATTCATACTGGTTGTTCACGGTAACTAATTTCATTTGAGCTCAGAATACATTCTAACATTCTGAAACAAATGGATATCAAGGATATTGGACGGTAGTTCCGTGGATCACTGCTGCTATCTCACTTCTAGACTGGTGTAACCTGTGCTTTCTCCCAAACACTGTTACTAAAATACAGGCTACCTCAGACGAAAATTCGATATAAAATC
Source organism: Schistocerca cancellata (assembly GCF_023864275.1). Lineage (NCBI taxonomy): Eukaryota > Metazoa > Arthropoda > Insecta > Orthoptera > Acrididae > Schistocerca > Schistocerca cancellata. Next base: position 79,647,478 of record NC_064633.1, on the reverse strand, counting down.
TGACTGGGATTCAGTTGAGCTCTGAGCTTTGTTCATTACACGATTTCAGCTATTTCTCAACGTCACTGACACTCTCTTTCACTCACCTTATGCAAGGGTATGATAATTGAAATTGGGCATTACTCCTGGATTTTTGTTTGTAATGGAACATTTCAAAACTCAGTTCAGCACTTCTACTTTTGCTTTGCTAAAAACAATTTCAGTTCCTGTCTCGTTCATGAGTGTCTGGACACTAATAGCCCCTATATATGACCAGCACTCATAAAACGTATATATGCATGCATAAGTAACAATCACCATTTCAGCACAACCTCACAAAGTGTATAGGAGTAACACTACCTACGTTGTGTATACACTGCCGAAAAAAATTAGTTCAACTGGAAAGGCGACGTCGATTTTGATCCGATGACGGCTTTTGCCACATGGGGGATATTACATGTGCTAATAAAGGTTTCAGCGTCGTCCAGTCGTCCACCAACAGATAGCGTGTAGCATAGTTAAAAATGGTTCAAATGGCTCTAAGCACTTTGGGACTTAACATCTGAGGTCGTCAGTACCCTAGACTTATAACTACTTAAACCTAACCTAAGGACATCACACACATCCATTTCCGAGGCAGGATTCGAACCTGCGACCGTAGCAGCCGCGTGGTTCCGGACTCAAGCGCTTAGAACCGCTCGACCACATGGACCGGCTGTAGCATAGTTACCAGAGCGCCATCTTCGTCTACCCTTTAATAGGGGTCAATACAGTGCAGACGTGTGAAGCAAGTAGGCAACCATGCCACGGAAATGCACTCGTTCTTTCTACGGCCAAATTAGCGGACTGAAATGATCAAAATGTGGCCTTCCAAGTGGTGGGATAGTCCTTTGAGTTGCTACACAATTTGGACATTCTGCGTCAGCGGTGATGAAAACATTGTCCCACTTGTAGTCGAGGTTCTGGACGTCTATTGCAACTCAGACTCCCGCCAGGATCGTCATATTGTAAGAGCAGCAGTAGCAGATCGTAGAGCTATCACAGCAGAGATAAGAATGCTTGTGGGCCCAGGCGTGTCAACACGAACTGCTGCCAACCAGATATTAGCAGATGGACTGTGGGCACGCACACCTCTAGCCCGTCTTCCATTCACGCCACGGCATCGACGTGCACGGCTCGTTTGCGCATCTGACGTACATCTGAGGAGCGCTGTCTCTTGCAGTGCCTTATGGTCAGGAGTGCGGTAAACTACAACTCTCGTTCACTTTTGGTGTTTTTGAAGGGGACGTTACCAGTGCTTGATAGGCGCAGAATGATGTTAGGCCCATCAGTGTGATGTGTTGCTCCAACAGGATAACGCTCGCCCACACACACTGCCCGTCGAACTCAACGTGCTCTAGAAGACGTGCAAAAACTTACCTAGCCGCCACAATCGGCACTTGTGGGATATGATGAGACGAGAAGTGACCCGAGTGACTCGACAACCGACAACTCTTAAACTATGTGAGTAGATCGAGCAGGCGTGGCATAACGTATCTCAGGACAGTATTCACCATCTATACGATCTCTTGGGTGCCAGAGTGAGCGCCTGTATTGCCGCCCGTGGAGACTGCACCAGATACTAACATGGTGGTTTCAACATGGTCGGTACCTCCTCAGAACCGCTTACGATATTGCTCTGTATATATCATCATTTCATGCACTCCGTATCGACTGTTGCAACAACAAATCTTGAGTAAATTGGAAACCTGTAAAAGAGTGTGCTATTTTTTTCCGGCAGTGTATAACGAAAATTACGCACACGTATCTCATTCAGAGAGCGCAGCTTAGTATGAGTTGTTTGTGAAAAGATCGTGGTATGTCTCGCGTAAAAGAAAGAAACATCTGGCTACAATTGTCGGAATTACATAGCGGAAGGATTGCAGCTATTGAGACTGTGCCTTATCGTTCCACGATATTGCTGTCCGCGTAGGTCGGGATCCCAAACTGTCAGGCGAATATGAAATCGATGGGTTCAGGAAAGCCGTTCTGAATGCCGTGTAAGATGTCTGTAGCATCATGCAATCAGCGTAAGGAAGAAGACACATGTTGTTCACACGGCCACGCAGGACCTTGCAGTCACGTCGCGTACGTCTAATCAGGAAAGAGGTTTGTTTACTGCAAGACAAGTATCCACACAACGCTAGACACAGAAGCGGCACCACGTCGATTTTTCAGACAGTCCAGCGTACACCATCACGATGGCTGTATTCATGTATGGTGGCTCCCAGGAGAGCGAACGACGGTAGATGGTATTCATCATTGTCATACAGGCACAGCACCTGAAGTGATGATATGGGTACGTATAATATGTAAATTGGATAATATTCTTTACACATCTCACGTGAGGTCTCCGTGATGTTATCTTTCAACAACACAGCCTATTACCGCATGGTGTCCACGCTTTCCTAAACGACCTCGACACAGAAGCTTTTCGACTGTAACCCTGGCCAGCACGCTCTCCAAACCTCTCACACACTGAATACACTTGATCGTGAGCTGCTGAGAGACTGGCACAGTACCGCCCGCTAGCGACTACGATTGTCGAATCTTGCCATAGAACAGAAGCAGAACTGAATGACACAGTCGTATCTGCCATTGAAATAGACTCGATGCCCACTGGTGTTAAGGTCGTTCATGTTAACACCAGCGCAAAAAAGCCCCTATCGGAACACAAAAAAAGGCGAGTAATGCAAAGTGCGGTACCTGCTACCCCATTTATCTTCCTCAGCACCTTTAAACATTTTTCCAAAGATTTTGGCGTGCAGACATATTGACGCTCTTTTTTAACATACAGATCACCTCTCACTCGCACAAGCTCCACTAATTGTAAACTCCACTAGTCCATCGCTGTCACGCTCATACCTATCCAACTCCCACTTGACACTCTCACTCACCCATTCAGCCCAACTCATTATCATTATCTTGTTGTGTGTCTCCGTCATTGTCTGCTGTCGCACAGCCACAGTCTCTTCTACTACTACTGCCACTGTCTCCTTTTTGCTCTGTCTTAGAATGTCACTATCACTGGCTCTCATCCACTTGCACTTTCTCCTCCCACTGGGACTGTTCCCTAGAGCTGCTGCGTCGCTGTCAGTTTTGTTCCACTGCCACTGCGGCCCTCTCTTCCTCTTACACTGACATTTAAAGGTGTCCAAGATATAACGAGCCGGAATTCCACTTGTCAGTCAATGTCTTTTTAAACAGCAGCGTATTCGCCTGCACTCATACGAAAAGAACCTCACGGCTCAGTAAAATATTGATATTTTTCTTATGTGAAATTCAAACAACACAAAACTAATTTTATAGTTTTTGCGTGCACGAAGACTTTGCATGTGGTCAGTTCTGGAGTATCCAGAACCATTCTGATGATAATGGAGACACTTTACAGAATAATTCTCCACGCTATGTCAATTTATACATTTTCGCCTCACGCCGGATTTTACGTTCATATTACGCGTGTGCAAATAGGGTAACTTTGAACCACTGTATCTCAGAAGCGGATAAAAATGAAGAAAATTTTCGAGGTTGCTCGAGACAGCGATCTTAGGAATACATTGTAAAATTTTAGCCGTGTCCCGTGGATAGCCGTCTCGTAATCCGCGGCTCAATATTGGTACCCAAAAAGCATGTTGTTCGGTTGTTCTCAGCATCCGTCCGCGAACTAAATGGTGTGTCTCCAAAAGGCGCTTAAGGGGTACTGGAGACCAATTCTAATATACAATGAACTAACCTATTTGCTCCATTTGCCTAAACAGGAGGAAGTGTATAATTCTGTAGCTAGCCCCTGTACTGAAGGATAGTGATACTAAGGCAATCCTTCTGTCGGGTATACAAATGTTCCGTAGCGCAAGGGCTTTCGAAAAGACTTGACGCTACCTTCCTATCAGCAACAGGTCCCGACGTATTAAGCCCTGAAGAATCCAGCTTTTATGCGCGGTGTTTTGGAACACATTAGGTAGCGCATTCTGTCGCATGGGTACCGATAGGTGACACCACTGTTTACTAAAATTCGCTCGCTACGTATTACGAAATTACGTTCACATTTAATCGTGTACGCTGCCTCGTAAATTGAATACGCATCATAATCAAATCATCGTTACTATTTCCAGCGACGCTACAGCACAAACAGGAAATGATTTGCAGAGCGAGAGTAAAACGACGGTTTCTCATTTCGTATTAAATTAGGTCTGAGGCTCCTAAAGGAGATCAAATTTCTTGCTCTTCGGGAGTAGCCTAGTTTTTTCGACACGAATCTCTGCCGTCGAAAGGAGAAATATACCAATGTACTTGTAAATAACCCGAGTCTATTTAAGGCTCGTGCGCGTAAAACTAAAGTAGAAGCTCGTCCTCATCGCTACGGAATTCGCTGGTCGCACTCGTTTTGTAGCGCGCCATTAAGATAGAGCAGCGCAGCACGGGTGCGGAGTTCCGCCGCGGCGCCAGACGACCTCGCGACCCCGGCGAGCTCGCCAGCGCTTCTGAGTTTTAGGAATGCGGTAATTACGGGGCGCGCCTGTGCCGGTAATGCACGGCCGGCGGCCCGCTGGAGGGGCGCCGCCGGCCCTGAGTGGCCGCGCAGGGCGCGGTGGGGGGCCGGGCTGCGGCGCGCCGGCCGCTGGCGGCGGCGGCGGCGCGCAGTCGGCGGCCAGCCCAGCAGCGCCAGCGCCAGCGCCGCTCCAGCTGCAGCTCCCGCACCATGCTCCTCGTCGTGGGCCTCGCGTGCCTCGCAGCCGCCGCCGCCGCAGAGCCCGCGGACGCCGCCAGCGGCCACAACGCGCTGCAGCCCGGCACCGGGTGAGTAGCGCCTCGCTAGCGTCTTCTAGCTATGGCAGCAGACTGCGGTCGCCGTATAACCCTCTACGACGGTACGGAGGAGCTTATCGATAACGAAGGGGTCAGGTGTCATTAAATGGAGAAATGACTCAGGAGTACTCAAACAACATTTGACTCAATACCACACCTACATTTAGTATCGAAAGTACGATCAAATGGTATAATAACCGAAATCTCTGATGGGGCTGAGGGTTTATTGGTACGAAAAACCCAAAGACATCCACAAATCTAGGTGTAATTCTAGGCATGGCCCAAGGAAGTGTGTTGGGGCCTCGATTCTCACGTCGTATCTTATTAATCTGGGAGTAAATATTAATAGAAACCACGGGATTTTCTAGGTGATCCATTTAGCTTTGGTGAATTACTGCTGAAAAAATTGGATAGTTTTAGCAAGGCCTCGATAATATTACAGTGTCTCGCAAATTTTGGCACCTTACTACTAAAGCTCAGATATCTAAAACTGTGCACTTTGGAAAATGAAAAAAAAAATCTTTGTATCGTATGACTACAGTGGAACCACAGTTGGAACGGTCAATTCACAAAAATGCGTGGGTGAAACAACTTGTAGGGATATGAAATCCAACGATCACAATGGCTCTATCGCATGTTAAGCAGTCGGCACACGGCATTTCACTAGTACGATATTAGGAAAATACAATCAATCTATACAATCTTCTAAGTCACTCCTCTGTTCAAGAATTTTGCTTAAACTGTGTGGGAGACGTACCATATAGGAGTAACAAGAGATATTAACCGTAAAGAAAGAAGAGCTGCACGAATGGTCTCAGGCCTGCCTAGTCCACGGAAAGCGTGCTCGGCACCTTAGGTAGTAGATAGACTGTGCTGGCAGACGCTTGAAGACAGATCCACTCTGTCTCGTGAAAGCCTACTCACAAAATGTCAAGAACCTGTTTCAAGTGAGGAATAAAGCAATGTATTTCAACCCCCCCCCCTCTCCCCCCTCGCCATGTATCGCTTGCGAAGGGCTCTTGAAGCGAGTACTGGTACTTTTAAACAATCGTTCTTCCCTCGTTCAATACTCGTTTGAAGCGGGAAGGAGCCGTAATAAATGGTACAACGGAAAGTATCTTCCGCCTTCCACTTCATTTGGGTTTACAGACTATAGTTGTAGACCTATTCGTAGAAATTAGATACTATCCTATTTATCTATCTCATCAAAATAATCCAGGTATGTTTCCTTCTTTCTTGTTATTGCCATCCATCTAAGCAGACTTCAAATATTCAAATGTGTGTGAAATCTTATGGGACTTAACTGCTAAGGTCATCAGTTCCTAAGCTTACACCCTACTTAACCTAAATTATCCTACGGACAAACACACACACCCATGCCCGAGGGAGGACTTGAACCTCCGCCGGGAAGCAGACTTCAAATAGAAAGAAGTAGTCTACTGGTTAACATCAAACTTGAAATAACTTCAAAACGCGGAAAGTCCCAAAGATTCAATAACAATATTACCTATAGCAAATCAAAGATTTACCACTTTAGTAACTAATGTTTAATTAAGAATTAAAGAGCATATATGTTGCACTTATGTTCTTGTAAAATGGTACTCCTTTATGATCACAGTAACCAGGTAATTATTTTAAACCCTTAGTTTCGAGCGTTTCTAAGTATGGAACAGCGCATTCTGAAGATGTGTCTGTACAAAATCTGGAGGCAGCAGTAATTTCTTCCGAGGCAGACATCAACACTGTGCGCGCTTTCGGCGCTCCACAAGGATGCTTATAATTTATTTTCACATTTTTGTATAAATAACAAGATGGATTATGTAGCCCTGTATCTCTTCTTATTGAACCATAAGAGATATGTGTCTTGTTTCCCACATGAGAAGAAACTATATTAGAAGTCGAAAGTGATGGTATTCTGTCCGATCTACGAAATCACATTGTAGAGTTTTATACGCATCCGTACATCTTCCCATTCACAGAAAAGAACAAATGTCATACAAGATACTTATCGCTGCTTCTGGGATACTCAGCGATCACTTACATGCTGTGGTAGCACGTTGTAGATCTCGTCCAATTTTCTGACTTGACGAGTCTACCCATTGTTCTACCAGATATGGCGATTGTGATAGGAGTGCACTAGGATAAAAGCTACAGCGTTTTTGGCTTTATGTCCTGATTTTTCGTTTATATACGGATTACTTTTTACGGAATGAAGGATTAATTTTTATTTAATGAACGATTTCAGTCCGCACTCTGTTGCTGTTTCCGGTATACCCATAACAAAGCCAACGGCACACAAATTTGTAGAGAATTGCAGGGTGCGTTTATCTGAGATTGTCGTCTAAAATTCGTGAGAAATACTTCGTGCAATTTGGCAGACTTATCAATTGCAGTTGAATCACCACCGAGAGAAAGCTGTAGATTCTGATTCTTAATAGAATCACTGATCCTGATGAGTGCGTTCAGAAAAAAAATCTTTGGCTTTACGCGTAACAAGCTTATCTAAGTTGTTGGTCTTCATATTCTGAAGATTCTGCACGTCGTAATGCAAAATTACGTTGCAACTTGCTTTCAGTCGTAGGCTAAGGCACGTTACGTTCAGCCTCATTAAGTTCCCCTCGCATTAACTTTTACTGATTGTTTACTTTACCGATTTTAGAGTACAAAAGCAGAACAGAATTAACGTATGGAAGAGACTACCTCGGCAAAAGAGCTGCTGTAAAGCTAGATTTGATTTGTAGGAACAGGACACTGTCACAAGATCATTTCCTCTCGTGAAGCTTTATGATGCACTGATAGCATGACAAAAAATTAAAATGTACACTTGTCACTTCTTTCATAGCATCCGATCAACAGTAGACAAGTAGCTGTGAACAAACTTCACACGCACCTTGTACTTGAAATACAATCGCCAATGTATTACTTCACAGAAAAAATATTGATATCGACCAAACAAATACACCATTCTTGTAACAGCATGAAAAATATGATATAATGAGCTGCTGTTTAGGAAAACAGTTTAAGGAATTTGTTGACCTGTCTGAGGGGAATTAGCATTTAGAAGTAGTGGTGCAAAATCAGTAGAAATAATCGTATGCTGGCCTTTGCCCTGGCGACTAAAGGAGCTCGCTAATGTCAAGAGACCACGAAGTTTCCTATAATGCTTATTCGTAACGACTTCGAAAATATATCTGCGTTCATTCTTTTTTTAACTTTTCTTTACAATTAGTAGATCGTTAAAGCACCTTCGTTTCTCCTCTATACTCCGAAGTTTAAGACTGAACTGAAGTTTAAGACTGAGTGGACTGGACTGTTTCCTCGCCTCTGTTTATAGGTGAGGACGGACAGAATGTGAGGTGTGTACTGTAGCCTCATCAGAACAATTCGTACTTCAGAATCCCTCGAGTGTGTCATAGCCCCGAAGCACTAAACAGCATTTCTCAGTGTCAGTCCTAGTCACATCTTTCGCATTAAATTAATAAAATCCTGAAGTTCACTCTTCTGTTGTGTTTCTCTTTCGTCGCCTCTTGTTTCAACAACAAAGAAGAAATGATCAAGCATCTTCGCTTGGGCTCGGTACAAGTTTTATTGGATAACGAAATAAAGTACGAACACAAAACTCTGCTACAAAAAAACTTATCTTGATGCTAAAGAGAGAATCGAATGATTTACGCTTTCAAAATCCTGGTTTTTATTCACTAAGAGGAAAAATTAAATGAATACGGTGAGAAATACCCATCGTTATATAAATCATTTCGAGAATCCCTCCCATTATTTAGACACTTGTAATTCGATAGTTTGCATAGAAAGGGAAATTTAGATAAACGAGTACTTGGAGAATACCTGTTAGCTTATGAGGCGAATGCTGATAAACGCTCGGCAAACGATGGTCGTTTTGGATGGATGCCTCGAGGCGTTACCAGTCTCGCCAAAAACTTGTCGGACTACTTCGCAACGGAAGTAATGCCATCTCTCCTATGTATTACTAAATTAATAAATGCTGAGAACAGAAAAGACAATCTTTTAAAGATCATCGTATTGTGTGGAAGAACACACCTGAGAGCCCACTCATTTGGCCGTATTCCAATTGCAAGATTGAACTGAGGGATGTTTCGTTTTTATCTTTTAAATTCTGTTTCGCTGATGCTGAGACCAGGTAGAATGCAATTAATGGAAATGATCCAACACTATAAAATCTGCTGATTACTGTGAGATTGCTGCGAATATACAGACATCAAAAAAAGTTTTGCATCACCTCGGTTCCGAGAGTTCTATATAGATCAATATAAATATTATTTCCGCCCTTTTTATTGCCATTGGAAACCACACATTGCACGTTGTACCTACCACCACACAGCGAGATCTTCAGAGGTGGTGGGTCAGTTTGCTGTACACACCGGTACCTCTAATACCCAGTAGCACGTCCTCTTGCATTGATGCATCATCAAGGCACTGTTGGTCCAGATTGTCCCACTTCATCAGAGTGTTTGGTGGGTCACGTCGGCCATAAACAGCCATTTTCAATCTATTCCAGGCATGTTCGATAGGGTTCATTTCTAGAGAACATGCTGGCCACTCTAGCTGAGAGATGTCGTTATCCTGAAGGAAGTCATTCACAAGATGTGCACGATGGGGGTACGAATTGTCGTCCATGAAGACGAATGCATCGCCAATGAGCTGCCGATACGTTGCACTACCGGATGGAGGATGGCATTCACATATCGTACAGCGGTCACGGCGTCTTCCATGACCACCAGCGGCACACGTCGGCCCCACATAATGCCACCCCAAAGCAGCAGGGAACCTCCATGTTGCTGCACTCACTGGACAGTGTGTCTAAAGCATTCAGCCTGACCGGGTTGCCTCCAAACACGTTTCCGACGATTGTCTGGTTGAAGGCATATGCGACATGAAGAGAACGTGATGCCAATCCTGAGCGGTCCATTCGGCATGTTGTTGGACCCATCTGTACCGCGCTGCATGGTGTGGTTGCAAAGATGGACCTCGCCGTGGACGTCAGGAGTGAAGTTGCGCGTCATGCAACGTATTGCGCACACTTTGAGTCGTAACACGACGTCTTGTGGCTGCACGAAAAGCATTATTCAACATGGTGGAGTAGCTGTCATTGTTCCTCCGAGCCATAATCCGAAGGTAACGGTCATCCACAGCAGTAGTAGCCCTTGGGCGGCCTGAGCGACGCATGTCATCGACAGTTCCTGTCTCTCTGAATCACCTCCATGTCTGACCGGGTTGCCTCCAAACACGTTTCCGACGATTGTCTGGTTGAAGGCATATGCGACATGAAGAGAACGTGATGCCAATCCTGAGCTTTCACTCCGAGACGCCTGGGCAGTTCCCTTGTTGAGAGCCGTTCCTGGCACAAAGTAACAATGCGGACGCGATCGAACTACGGTATTGACCGTCTAGGCATGGTTGAACTACAGACAACACGAGCCGTGTACCTCTTTCCTGGTGGAATGACTGGAACTGATCGGCTGTCGGAGCCCCTCCGTCAAACAGGCGCTGCTAATGTTTGGGTGTTTACATCTTTGGGCGGGTTTAGTGACATCTCTGAACAGTCAAAGGGACTGTGTCTGTGATAGAATGACGTCTATCTTCAGGAGTTCTGAGAGCCGGGGTGATGCAAAACTTTTTTTGATGTGTGTATTAACTGAAGTGCAGAAACTGATTTCTTACATTATTAAACCAAACATTTTTCTTTACCTTCACGTCGTGATTTTTGTCAAATGTGGAACGTACTTCTAACACATTACATAGTAGCGTACAGACCAGGAGGACAACACTCTACTAAATCGGAATAATTCAGTCCTCTAGTGGAGCAAGCAGGCGAAAGCATAATAATATTTCTACAGAGAAAGTACAATAAAAACCGAAAACGTCATCATAACAAAACAATTTTCGACCAGAGTGCATTTTAAAAGATTGGTCTAGTAACTCTATGCACAGATCGGTATTAGACGGTAAAACCGAAGAACTTTTGAAAACTGAGAATCCTCATGAGAGTAGATGGTGATTTATAACTAGACGCTAGATGATAATAATAATAATAATAAAACTGTTATATGTGTTCATAAGCAAAATGGGACATTAAACACTAAGAATGTAGGTGGTAAGCATTATGGTCAGTTTAGGTGAACACCCGCCTCCACGGCCGATGTCGCGGCGTTCGACCCGTAGGTAAGCCGGTTCGAATCCTGGTGGTGGATTAAATTCTCATAGCCAGTATTTGGCAGGCAAGGGGAAGAGAGGTGGTGGCGTTGAGTTTCTGCTTACCAGTCTCTGCGCTAATGTCCTGGACGAAATTCAAACAACTCCACAGTGTCGCACGAAGTGAGGACACGTGACACTGTTGATGGTCCGTGGGATGGAGACGTGGAGTTCGGCAACCCCTTGGTGCTTTTCGAGAGGAATAGTTTATATGCAGGAACCAGGTTTCACTCCATCCCTTCTGACGTCGTCATCATCATCATAATCATCATCATCATCCAACACGGCCATGGTACTACACTACGGACACACGTTACATTTAAGAAGCTTCAACATTGGATTCACATACACTTAACAGATACACTTGTCTCCACAGCTGTCACACTTCGCGAAGGAAAGATGCCGCCTCGTGCGAAGGATAGGAAAAATGTTTGCAATTAGACAGTTGAACCTGTATTTAAAGGAATAGTTGTGGAATTTTTAAGCATCTTAGACTAAGGAAGACAAGTGTATGAAAAGACATCGCAACAAACTAACTTTATTTCAAGAGAAGGCATAAATTTGAGGAACACTACGAATACTTAGTCAAGTCTACGTTCTATAAAAGTGTGTGTAGCTCTACTGCTGTGGAATAACAACAGGGAACAGTGCTTCTGCGAAAACACTTTCCTAGGTTTAATAAATGTGCTCCTCGACAACTGAAACTGTTACCCCGCTACTGAGCAGCCTCCTAACTCCTCAGCCGTAAGACTTGCGCAGTAGTGGGTTGCGATCGACCGACAGTACTCTCCAAGTCCTCGTCTCAAGTAAATCGGCCATTTTCGGCATCTTTTAGACCACACTAAAAACCTGCCAGTCAGTCGACATAAGCTCGGCCCAGAACAGTGGTCGGATTAGGATTTACCTCAGGAACTTGTCGGTAGTAATATCTGCGTACAAAGCCCAGCTCGTTTTTGTTCCAGGAACACGACGACCCTCTTTGTTCGAAGCATTGAAGGATCGCAAAACAATGTTCCAGGTTAATGATGTATCGACGTTTAACGAATAGAATGAATAGAGGTGGCTTCAGTCAGAACTGGAGACAGCACGACGTTATGAAAAGGCGGACGCCATGAAGCTGAGCGGCCGGGGAGAGGTTCCCCGGATCCGCCAGACTGCGGCGCAGCCCTGGACAAAGAGGCGCGTGGGCGCCGGCGCACCTGCCGCCCGCGGCGACGGGCCGGCCCCCTCGCGCCGCGCGCGCCCGCCTCGCCGTTGCCACCGGCCAGGGAGGCAAGAGGCAGCCTCCCCGTCGCGAAAGGAACGACACGCCTCCACCTCCTAATACCGTGTCGGACCTCCTTTGGCCCGGCGCACTGCAGCAACTCGACGTCGCACGGACTCGAGCAGTCGCTGGAAGTCCCCTGCAGAAATGCTGCCTCCCTAGTCGTCCGTAATTACGAAAATGCTACCTGTACGGGACTTTGTGCACGAACTGACCTCTCGATTATGTCCCATAAATGTTCGACGGGATTCGCATCGGGTGACCCGGGTGGCCGAAACATTCGCTCGAACTGTCTAAAATGTTCTTCGAACCGATCGCGATCAATTGTGGCTAGGTGATACGACGCATTGTCATCCGTAACAATCCCATAGTTGTTTAGGAACGTCAAGTCCACGAACGGCTGTTAATAATCTCCGAGTAACCGAACAAACCATTTCCAGTCAATGGACTGTTCAGTTCGATCACAGGATGCAGTCCATTCGATGTAAACACAGCCCACACCATTATGGAACCACAATCAGCTTGCAAAGTGCCTTCTTAACAACTTGGATACGGGGATTCGTACGGTCTGCACCCCACCCGAATCCTACCGTAACCTCTTATCGACCTAAATCGGGACTTATCTGTCCAGTCCACTCGTTCGAGGTCCAACCGATACGGTCACACAAGTCCAGGATAGGCGCTGCAGGCGATGTTGTGGCTGCCATAGGCCATTAATGCCAAATTTCATCACACTGACCTAACGGATAAGATAGTCTTACGTCCCACGTTGGTTTCTGAGATATTTCACGCAGTGTTCAAAAATGGCTCTGAGCACTATGGGACTTAACTTCTGAGGTCATCAGTCCCCTACAACTTAGAACTACTTAAACCTAACTAACCTAAGGACATCACACACACAACCATGCCCGAGGCAGGATTCGAACCTGCGACCGTAGCGGTCGCGCGGTTCCAGACTGTAGCGCCTAGAACCGCTCCACGCAGTGTTGTTTTTATGTTAGCATTGACGACTATACGCGAACGCCACTGCTGTCGATAGTTAAGTGAAGGCCGCCGGCCACTGTCATGTCCGTGATGCGAGGTAGTGCCTGAAATTTGGTATTCTCGGCACATTCGTGACACTGTGGATATCGGAATACTGAATTCCCAAACGATTTCCGAAATGGAATGTACATTGTGTCTAGCTCCAACCACCATTTATCGTTAAAAGTCTGTTAATTCTCGTCGTACGGCCATAATCGTGTCGGGAACCTAAGTGCAAATGACAGCTCCACCAACACACTGCACTTTTATACCTTGTGCACGCGATAATACCGCCATCTGTAATCTGCATATCGCTATCCCACGACTTGTGTCTCTTCAAACACTTTCTCAGTCTCCGCGGTGGCAAGCCTGCGTAAAATCTTCTCAGTTTCCAAGCTCCTGAAGCCGACGATGGAAACTCCTGCCAAGGGATCGAAACATTATTCGAAATAACGGGAAAAAGAAGAATATTTTATTAACTTAATCAAATCGTTCCACAGTAAGATGAAAGACAACGAGCAACCCTTTCAAGATGATGAAGTATTTCTTCATTTTCGAAAAGCATTGAATTGGAACCACACCAAAGTTTATTAACAGAAGTACAGTCAGTCGCATGTCTTTCCAAACGAAATTTCTGGCTGGATACAAAATTGCAGATCATTGACAGGAAACTGGGAAAATGCAGTCTGTCTACAAAAGCGACAGATTACAAAACACTTGTACGCCCCTTCCTAGAATATTGCTCAAGTCTGTGAGTCGCATGAAGTGCTGTAAAAACTGAATTACATGTCTCTCGAAGACATATCTTAATTATTCATCGAAAGGCTACTCACAAAGCTTCAAGAACTTGTGTTACGTGATTAGTCTAGGAACATACTTCAGCTTCATACTTACCGCTCCCCTATGGGCGCTAAGACAAATTAGACTAATCACACTACATACAGATGTATTTAAGCAGTCATTCTTCACGCGATCCATACACGACTGGAACGGAAATAAACCCAGAATTTGATACAACGCTAAGTATCCTTTCTCATGAACTTCACATTGGTTTTCAGAGTATGTACGTTTGTTGTTGTTGTGGTCTTCAGTCCTGAGACTGGTTTGATGCAGCTCTCCATGCTACTCTATCCTGTGCAAGCTTCTTCATCTCCCAGTATCTACTGCAACCTACATCCTTTTGAATCTGTTTAGTGTATTCATCTCTTGGTCTCCCTCTACGATTTTTACCCTCCACACTGCCCTCCAATGCTAAATTTGTGATCCCTTGATGCCTCAAAACATGTCCTACCAACCGATCCCTTCTACTAGTCAAGTTGTGCCACAAACTTCTCTTCTCCCCAATCCTATTCAATACCTCCTCATTAGTTACGTGATCTACCCACCTTATCTTCAGCATTCTTCTGTAGCACCACATTTCGAAAGCTTCTATTCTCTTCTTGTCCAAACTAGTTATCGTCCATGTTTCACTTCCATACATGGCTACACTCCATACAAATACTTTCAGAAACGACTTCCTGACGCTTAAATCTATACTCGATGTTAACAAATTCCTCTTCTTGAGAAACGCTTTCCTTGCCATTGCCAGTCTACATTTTATATCCTCTCTACTTCGACCATCATCGGTTATTTTACTCCCCAAATAGCAAAACTCCTTTACTACTTTAAGTGTCTCATTTCCTAATCTAATTCCCTCAGCATCACCCGACTTAATTCGACTACATTCCATTATCCTGGTTTTGCTTTTGTTGATGTTCATCTTATATCCTCCTTTCAAGACACTGTCCATTCCGTTCAACTGCTCTTCCAAGTCCTTTGCTGTCTCTGACAGCATTACAATGTCATCAGCGAACCTCAAAGTTTTTATTTCTTCTCCATGAATTTTAATACCTACTCCGAATTTTTCTTTTGTTTCCTTTACTGCTTGCTCAATATACAGATTGAATAACATCGGGGAGAGGCTACAACCCTGTCTTACTCCTTTCCCAACCACTGCTTCCCTTTCATGCCCCTCGACTCTTATAACTGCCATCTGGTTTCTGTACAAACTGTAAATAGCCTTTCGCTCCCTGTATTTTACCCCTGCCACCTTCAGAATTTGAAAGAGAGTATTCCAGTTAACATTGTCAAAAGCTTTCTCTAAGTCTACAAATGCTAGAAACGTAGGCTTGCCTTTCCTTAATCTTTCTTCTAAGATAAGTCGTAAGGTCAGTATTGCCTCACGTGTTCCAACATTTCTACGGAATCCAAACTGATCTTCCCCGAGGTCGGCTTCTACCAGTTTTTCCATTCGTCTGTACAGAATTAGCGTTAGTATTTTGCAGCTGTGACTTATTAAACTGATAGTTCGGTAATTTTCACATCTGTCAACACCTGCTTTCTTTGGTATTGGAATTATTATATTCTTCTTGAAGTCTGAGGGTATTTCGCCTGTCTCATACATCGTGCTCACCAGATGGTAGAGTTTTGTCATGACTGGCTCTCCCGAGGCCATCAGTAGTTCAAATGGAATGTTGTCTACTCCCGGAGCCTTGTTTCGACTCAGGTCTTTCAGTGCTCTGTCAAACTCTTCACGCAGTATCTTATCTCCCATTTCGTCTTCATCTACATCCTCTTCCATTTCCATAATATTGTCCTCAAGTACATCGCCCTTGTATAAACCCTCTATATACTCCTTCCACCTTTCTGCCTTCCCTTCTTTGCTTAGAACTGGGTTGCCATCTGAGCTCTTAATATTCATACAAGTGGTTCTCTTCTCTCCAAAGGTCTCTTTAATTTTCCTGTAGGCAGTATCTATCTTACCCCTAGTGAGACAAGCCTCTACATCCTTACATTTGTCCTCTAGCCATCCCTGCTTAGCCATTTTGCACTTCCTGTCGATATCATTTTTGAGACGTTTGTATTCCTTTTTGCCTGCTTCATTTACTGCATTTTTATATTTTCTCCTTTCATCAATTAAATTCAATATTTCTTCTGTTACCCAAGGATTTCTATTAGCCCTCGTCTTTTTACCTATTTGATCCTCTGCTGCCTTCACTACTACATCCCTCAGAGCTACCCATTCTTCTTCTACCGTATTTCTTTCCCCCATTCCTGTCAATTGTTCCCTTATGCTCTCCCTGAAACTCTCTACAATCTCTGGTTCTTTCAGTTTATCCAGGTCCCATCTCCTTAAATTCCCACCTTTTTGCAGTTTCTTCAGTTTCAATCTGCAGTTCATAACCAATAGATTGTGGTCAGAATCCACATCTGCCCCAGGAAATGTCTTACAATTTAAAACCTGGTTCCTAAATCTCTGTCTTACCATTATATAATCTATCTGATACCTTTTATTATCTCCAGGATTCTTCCAGGTATACAACCTTCTTTTATGATTCTTGAACCAAGTGTTGGCTATGATTAAGTTATGCTCTGTGCAAAATTCTACAAGGCGGCTTCCTCTTTCATTTCTTCCCCCCAATCCATATTCACCTACTATGTTTCCTTCTCTCCCTTTTTCCTACTGACGAATTCCAGTCACCCATGACTATTAAATTTTCGTCTCCCTTCACTACCTGAATAATTTCTTTTATCTCGTCATACATTTCATCTATTTCTTCATCATCTGCAGAGGTAGTTGGCATATAAACTTGTACTACTGTAGTAGGCGTGGGCTTTGTGTCTATCTTGGCCACAATAATGCGTTCACTATGCTGTTTGTAGTAGCTAACCCGCACTCCTATTTTTTTATTCATTATTAAACCTACTCCTGCATTACCCCTATTTGATTTTGTATTTATAACCCTGTAATCACCTGACCAAAAGTCTTGTTCCTCCTGCCACCGAACTTCACTAATTCCCACTATATCTAACTTTAACCTATCCATTTCCCTTTTTAAATTTTCTAACCTACCTGCCCGATTAAGGGATCTGACATTCCACGCTCCGATCCGTAGAACGCCAGTTTTCTTTCTCCTGATAACGACGTCCTCCTGAGTAGTCCCCGCCCGGAGATCCGAATGGGCGACTATTTTACCTCCGGAATATTTTACCCAAGAGGACGCCATCATCATTTAATCATACAGTAGAGCTGCATGTCCTCGGGAAAAATTACGGCTGTAGTTTCCCCTTGCTTTCAGCCGTCCACAGTACCAGCACAGCAAGGCCGTTTTGGTTAATGTTACAAGGCCAGATCAGTCAATCATGCAGACTGTTGCCCCTGCAACTACTGAAAAGGCTGCTGCCCCTCTTCAGGAACCACGTGTTTGTCTGGCCTCTCAACAGATACCCCTCCGTTGTGGTTGCACCTACGGTACGGCCATCTGTATCGCTGAGGCACGCAAGCCTCCCCACCAACGGCAAGGTCCATGGTTCATGGGGGGGAGTATGTACGTAAAGGAGCTTAAACGAGCGATATGTTAGCGAAACATCAAACATGAGTCTATCATGTCATTGCCATACCATTTTATTATTAGTACGAAGAGTCTCAGAATACAAGTGCAGTTCGTAGCCAATAGCGTCCCCACATTACACCACCACAAATCTAATAACAGGCCGTACATGGGGATTACATCCTTCTCCAACCTTCAATGCGTACAAAATCCTTATCCGACCAATCTTTACTTTATTCAACGT
This sequence comes from Schistocerca cancellata, assembly GCF_023864275.1. NCBI lineage: Eukaryota > Metazoa > Arthropoda > Insecta > Orthoptera > Acrididae > Schistocerca > Schistocerca cancellata. Next base: position 79,629,525 of record NC_064633.1, on the reverse strand, counting down.
AGCCTGAAATTCCACAGCCAGAAAATTTTGCCACTCCTTATAAATTCTAGAACGTCGTACACTTTACCTCGCCTTCGTATCCTACATGTTTCCATCAATTGATAAAATTGTTCGCTTTCCGCACATTCCTCAAACAACTTCGCAGATCCGATAGGCTACATTCCGCGAAGTTGAAGATCATAACCCAGTCGTCTCTCCAATCCCAGCAATTTCTGGGCTGCTGCCGCGCCCGTACCAATACGTCTCGCCCTTTCTCCACCTCCACATCCTTTATATCCCATCCCAGGCAACTCCAGCAGACTCCCTCTCCCTGAACCAGAGTTGTATCCTGATATCTTACATCTTACAACTTACAGGTCCATTCTGCATATTCATTACTTAGATCAATCTATCTCCCAACCTCCTAATCTACTGTTGCCCATTCCTGTTCCAGCTGCCATTTGTACATCCCACCTGCCACCCAATTTTGACCCCCTCCCCCCGTCCCCAGGCACTGCGACCTTTTTATGTTAACTCTCCTCTCATCCCTCCTTCCGTCCTCCTTTCCTATCCATGCAGCATTTACTACAAGTTGATCTAGAGAAACCTACTGCCTGCATCATCGTTATCGTCTTAGCACCAACCCCACCATCTCATCTGCGTTTTATAGTGAATCATTAAAAGGAAACGAGTTTCATCCTATTTTGGTGCCACTGTTTTAATCTCTTAATTTCCATGGAACTGTATGTATGTACCTTGGTATGATTCGGCTGAACAGCAGCGATATGGCTGTGTCAGACTTTCCTTTGCCTCGCTCATATTTGCCGAGTGAAATAACCAATAATGAACGAGGTAGGGAGATGGGACGAATATTCTATGTCGCATTCGTTCTGCGGCCAACAATAAACTGTGCACTGGTAACAGAGTTTGTGAACGTGGTTCGATGAACCCTCTGCCGGACACTTGAATGTGACTTGCAGAGTATCCGTATAGCTGTAGATGTAGGTGTAAATTCCCACCTCAGGATTAAATGAGGCGCTGAACGTGAGTTTCTCATAATGCATACGGGGCGATGAAAAGGTTTCCGTTTGAAGGCGTTGCTGCAGCGTTTATGCGACCTACTGCGACTCCGATGTGGGTATATAAGCACCAACATATAGGCAAGGGATTAGTGCGGCATTCATTTCATTTCGACGAGCGAGCGGTAATTGCGGAAACGTGAATTATGGCGACGTTATTAGCAAACGCCTCCCTGCGTGATCAACATGCTGTTATTCATTCCTTGGCTGCCGAATGACAAACAACAAACACCGGTACACATCCGTCGGAGAATGAGGAACATGTACGAGGCAGCATGTGTGTCGAAAACCAGCGCTGCGGAATGGCGACGAGGTACGCTGTAAGATCATGATAACGCTCGTCCCCATATCGCCAGAAGTCGCGCCGACTCAGGTGGGGGACGCACCCGCCCTGCAGCCCTGATCTCTACCCGTGCGATCATCACGCCTTCGGTGTCGTAGGTAAGGCCTCGAAGGGTCCAAGATTCCTGCCGAACGAGGACACACAGCAGGCAGTTACGGACTTGTTCGTGCAGCGCGACACGGTGTTCCGCCAAACCTGGTGCCTAGGTGGAATGATTGTCTCAATGCTCACGGTGGCATACCGATTCTGGACTGCACGACCTTTGAATGGAAACTTGTCGATCGCTCCTAATAATAAGTGTTAGGACGCTGTCCTTGGTAATATAGCTCTGCGACTTAACAATTCTTTTCTCATATCATTCAACTATCATACCAGAAATATTTGGTACAACGGCCTTCTTCCCGGTCCGTTTTTACAAGCAATCTAAATGTCTGTCTGTTTTAAACGAATCTTTTTTTTTCTTAGATGCATATCTGAGAGAGCAGGCTGTTGACGATCCACAGCAGCAGATTACAATATAAAGATGTAAAGAGAGTGACGTACGCTGGTTTGGCGCGGTCTTGGAACCTTCCACAGACAGCCCAAGTTGTTAAAGCAACCGCTAGCGATAAGCAGGCAATCTGGGTTCGAGTCCCGGTCCGGTACAAATTTTCATATGTCACTATTGGGTAGTAGATATACATATAATACAGATGATGTAAGGGAATTGATACTCAGCTAATAAGTTTCTAACTTTTTTTTTTCATTTTCAACTGACTAAGGCAGAAAAATAAAGGAGAACAACGGTGTAGTGGAATTTGCACGATGTTGCAACCTTAAACTTACAATTTTTTACAGTCGGCCCACGACTGCATCTACAATAATATGTGTATTTTGATATCTATCATAATGAACTTGAATAAATGATAAAAAGGAATTACAGATATAGATAATTCGTTTTCTTATTACAAGTGGACCTGGATCCAAATGTGGACCAAACTTTAAGAGCCTTTCTCTACTGAGTGCATACTAAATTTTTATTTGCAATCTCCAGTATTACAAGTACTCTGGTATACATAATTCCACCGTCAAGATAAAATGGAGCAAATGACACGATCCATTACTCTGAAAGAGTTAGAACGAAAACAGTGCACAGCTTGCGGCTGCTACGCTGCCTTGCCCCCAGCTGACAGGACAGACACCGGTCAGCTGTCACGAGCTGCCGTCGGGGCAGCACACGCGCCGCGCCATTTATTGTCGGTACTCGCTCGCCGGCACAGGAGCGGGCGTCACGCCGATCGCGAATACAAGTGCCGCCCCGCTTTCTAAACGTTCGTTATCTCACAGCAATCCCCACCAACAATCTTAGGAAATGCTGACCTTAACAGCTAGCTTCTTCGGGAATTTAAAACCCTAATAAAAATGTTTAAAGTTTATCGTCGCTAAGAATTCGAATCTGTTCCTGCAGATAAAAGTGTGACATGTAACTTTGTCACCGATAGCATTCACGTATACACAATGAAGCTCTGCATCGTGTACTTTCTGTCACTGGAGGTACATTCACAGCCTACAATGCTTCCGTTCCATCGTATCAGAAAAGAAACGTATATACTCGCAACGTGGATACTCCTGGCGATATCTGCTGAAATACAGTGACGAAAAAAACCGCAACACTAAAAAATAATTCATCTGGAGTAACGAAATTTCGGCAATACGTCTGTCTGGGTAATATATTTAACTGATTAACATTGCAAGATCACTGGTTAATGTAATCGCGAAGTACAAAATTGCACATGTGAAACGCTGGTACATTAATAACCGGTGTAATCGCCGGAATACTGAATACAAGCTTGCAAACCTCGATACATTGTGTTGTATACGTGCCGTCTGTCAGTTTGTGTAACGGAGATTCACGCCTATTGCATTTAGTAGGACAGTGTTGTCCTCTGTGTGCTCAATCACAAGATCCTGAGGAAGACCCCGGCAGAGGAATCTAAACGTCGATTGTCTGAAGAAATATAACGCAGCCCAACAACCCAGGAGGTTTTAATTTCAGTCTTGCATTACTTTTTGAAAGCCCCTCGTAAAAGGAGGAAAAACATATCGCGAATGAGTGGGGCCGAGTACGAAGAATGCTCCAAAACACCATAGTGTCAGCTCAACTTGAACAACGCCCTCCACACATAAAGGTTTAAACGACTCGATGGGCCGTCGGTGCACCCGACGCCTTGCATCATTCGAAAGGTGAGAAAATCGAGACACAGCTACTGTCACTTTCTGTGTCTTTTGGCTTCCTGGAGACGTTTACCTTCATGCTCTCCTACGAGAAATGACTTTTTGCGAGGTAAACGACTCCAAATGTCCGTTGTATTGAGTTCCCTTCGCAGTGTTTGCGCGGAAACTGTTTGAGATGGACATGTAGACAGCAACAACTTCTATCGGTTTTGAAACCGATTCCCCTGATAAGACGTGGTTCTCGCCTCCGGTCCCTATCGGTTACAACATCTACATCATACTAAGCAAGCTACCTAATAGTGTGTCGCTGAGGGTACTTTCTATACGACTATCTGATCAACCCTGTTCCACTCGCGAATAGTGCGTGGAAGACTAATTGTCGCTAAATCTCTGTATTGGCTCTAATTTCTCGAATTTTCTCCTCGTGGTCAATACGCGAAATGTATGTGGAGGGAAGTCCGACTCCTCCTGAAAAGTGCTGTCCTAGTAAATCTCTCCGTGATGCACAACGCCTCTCTTGTAACGTGTGCCAGTGGAGTTCTTTTAGCAGCTCCGTAACGCTCTCTCGCCAGCCTGACGATCCCGTCACGAAACGCGCCGCTCTTCTCTGTCTCCTCTATCAGTCCTACCTAATAGGGATCAGAGATAGATGAACAATACTCAAGAATCAGGCAAACAAGCGGCTTATAAGCCACTTCTTTCGTGGATTAGCTACATTTCCTTAAGACTCCTCCGATGAATCTGAGGCTGGTGTCTGCTTTTCCCACTACCTGTTTTATATGGTCATTCCACTTAAGGTCGTTCTGGATAGGTACGCCTAGATATTTTGTCACCAGCTGTCTCCAGCTGTCTGGCATCAATAGTGTAGCTGTGCAGTAGTGGATTTCTTTTCCTATGTTACATTTATTTACGTTCAGGATCAACTGCCAGAGTCTGCAGCATTCATCAACTCTTTGAAGGTCGTTCTGCAAATTCCTTCTATCTTCTGGCGTTGCTACTTTGGTATAGACAACTGCATCATCTGTGAATGGCCTTGAACAGCATTCGATGCTTTCTACTAAATGTTTTATATATATTGTAAACAGAAACGGTCCTGTCACACTTCCTTGTGGTACTCCGGTTATTACCTTTACTTCTGTCGATTTAGTTCCGTTAAGAGCGACATGTTGAGTTCTATCTGCAAGAAAGTCTTCAATCCAATCGCAGGTCTGCTCCGATACTCCGTAAGCTGGTATTTTTTTCATTAAACGGTAATGCTGGGCGGTGTCAGATGCCTTCCTGAAGTCAAGGGACACGGCATCAACCTGAGCGCCGTTGTCCACTGCGCTGTGGATCTCACGGAGGAACAGAGCGAGCTGAGTTTCGCAGGATCTCTGTTTGCTAAATCCAAGTTGATTTTTATAGAGGAAATGTTCATTTACCAAAACCGTTATAATACTTGAGCATAAAACGTGTTCCGTAATTCTACAACAAATTGACGTCAACGACATAGGACTATAATTGTGTGGATCTGTCTTACGGCCTTTCTTAAAAACGGGAATAACCTGCGCTTTTTTCCAGTCGTTAGGTACCTTTCGTTGCTCAATCGATCTACGATAAACTACTGCTAAGAAGAGAGCAAGTTCTTTCGCATAATCTGTATACAATCTTACAGGTATCTCATCTGGTCCTGAAGCCTTTCCACTACTAAGCTATTGCAGCTGTTTTTCAATTCCGCGATCGGTTATCTGACATTTCGATGTTCGTACGACGATTGAAAGGAGGGACAGTGTTACGATCTTCCGCGGTGAAACAACTGAGGAAGACCGAATTCAGTATTTCGGCCTTCTCTCTGTTATCTTGCGCTTCGGTGTCGGTATGGTCGCTGAGAGAATGAATAGATGAATTTGACCCACTTACTGATTTTACATACGACCAAAATCACTTAGGGTTTTTACTCAGCTCGTTGACAACGTCTTACTTTCGAAATCATTGCACGATTCTCTCATTGCTCTCCTTACGCTCATTTTCGCTTGGTTCATCTTTTGTGTGTCAGCTAGGTTTTTTACTTCTCTTCAATCTGAGATGAAGTTCTCTTTACGTAGCGCTTTTCTAACACGGCTGTTAAACAATTCTGGACCTTTCCCATCCAACCTTACTCGGAACATACGTGTCTAGGGCATATTGAATAATGCCTTTGAATTTTTTCCATTCATTCTGCACATGTTCGTCCCCATCACCGAATATCTGATGCTGACTGCTGAGATATTCTGAAATTTGTATCTTGTCACCCTTGCTGAGCAAATATACCTTGCTACCTTTCTTAACATTCCTTGTAGGACCCTTCGTCATAGATGCTGTCACAGCCTGATGATCAATGATACTTTTCTCTACGTTCAGGTCTGTTTGTTGCCAGAAGGTGTAAGACGCTATGCTCTCGAGCTGGTTTTCTATCTGCTCAAGGTAATTTTCGGACAAGACATCCAGAACTATGCCACACGATTCTCTGTCTCTGGCATCAGTTTTGGTTGCATAACACTCCCAATGTATACCTGGAAAGTTGAAGTCACCCACTATTACAACGGCATTATCAGGAAAATTTCTGCTGATATTCTGCAGGTTCTGTCTGAAGCGCTCTACAACTACAGATCCTGACCCAGGCGGCCTATAAAAGCATCCGATCACCATTTTTGACCGTTCTTTGATACTCAATTTCACCCAGATTAATTCACATTCGGAATGCGTGATAACCTCACTAGATTTTATCGAATTTTTTACTGCAATAAACACGCCGCCACGTTTGGCAACGAACCTATCCTCACGATAAACGTTCCAATCGTCGGCCGGGGTGGCCGAGTGGTTCTAGGCGCTACAGTCTGGAACAGCGGAACCGCTACGGTCGCAGGTTCGAATCCTGCCTTGGGCGTGGATGTGTGTGATGTCGTTAGGATAGTTAGGTTTAAGTAGTTCTAAGTTCTAGGGGACTGATGACCTCAGAAGTTAAGTCCCATAGTGCTCAGAGCCATTTGAACCATTTTGTACCAAACATTCCAATCTGAACTAAGGATTTCGTTCTCAGTGACGTCTGGTTTCAACCAGTTTTCTATTCCCAATACTATCTGTGTATTGTAACCTTCAGTAAGCGATACTAATTCTCGGACCTTTCCTTGGATGTTCCTGCAGTTTACTAAAATCATATTAATCTTTTCTATCTCTGATCTGCGAGGACCAAGATTCTCTGAGATCGCTGTGGCTGATTTAACAGTCGAATCGTCTTTGCTCCTGAGGGAGGTGTTCTCTAACTTAAAACAGCCGCACGTGCACGTCACACGTACTCCGCTTCCTCTCGTCTAGTGCACGCCTACAGGTCTGCACCCGATAGCGGAGGTCGGGAAATTCACATCCTATACCGTCTCAGAGTCGTCTGAGACTCTGGTTTGGACCTCCCACTCTGCTCCAAACCAGAGGACGGCGATCAACCCTGGGTGCGATGCTACAAATAGATAGCTTAGCCTGCACCCTGCGTGCGTTGCTAGTTGCCTTCAACAGAATAGCCAGCCGCCGGAAGGAGCCTAGGATGGCCTCAGAACCCAAGGACAGGCGTCATTGGTGCCGACGTGCCGACATGTGCCACTACATGCAGCCGGTTGCACCCAGTGCTCTCGATAGCCGCCGGCAGGGGCTCCTCCGCATCACGGACGAGACCTCCCGGCAAACATACCGAATGCACACTGGAATTCTTTCCCGCCTCGCATTGGAGCTCACAATGACTAGCATACCCACCCTCTGTATTTGTCCTGACTGGGCAGAAAAGTGGACCGCTGGCCCAACTGAGAGGCATCCCGTGCTGGCTCAGAGTTATCATCAACACTGGGTAGCACCTCGTACCTGTTGCTGAGACGTAGGGAGCCAGCTCCCTCTTTCGCCCTCCGCCCAGTGACACGCGAGCCCACCACCGTCTGCCAGCCACTCTGGAGCGGACCGGTCAGATGTAGCGACGCAGCGACGTCCGGGTCACCAGGGGGTTGCAGTGTCTCAGGTCTCGTCACTGGCGGCCCGACGTCGCCGCAGCTTTGAGCATTAGCCAGAAGCTTGTCGACGGTAGGCAATGCAGCGACCAGCTGTTTACGGACAGCAGCCAACTCTCCTTGTAGCCGCTCACAACAAGCACAGTCCCGAGCCATGTAGTACTGTGTATAAAATAGATATAAGGTATGAAATAGCGCTACTGACTTTAAAAAATATACCAAAGTTGCTGTGAAGATTTCTCACTGTACTCTGAGACCGCAAACTACTAAACAGAAATAATTTTCTCTACTGAAGTTGATGTATTTAGAGATACCTCTTTTTAGAAATCCTGTTTGCGGAAAAGTTACTGCACGAGACAAATATTCAAACTAAAATTCACTAATCTAAAATGTGCGCTGCCTACTAGCACAAAATTAGAACTTAGTGGCGTGACGGAGTTTCTGGCGACGCGAAGATTTACACGAGGCTATTCACAAGACTTACGCAGAAACAAAAACTACGATTAATTTTCTAACCACTAGTGTACACAGTAAATTACACACGTACAGTTCGCTTCTGTGCAGAAGCACGTGAAAGAAAGAAAGACCAGATTAATTTACAGTTTATGAGACGAGTACTGCTGCTGCTGTGCCGCGCGTCCTCTCGGCTCGACGGCTGCCGTCACACTACCTGCCCTTCTGACGACCACTGTTCTCAAGCCGTGTTACACGGATGCTAGTGGCAGTTTCATCCACGACGCGCTCACGTGCATGTCCAACCACGATTGCTCGTTTCAGTGATTCTGTCATGTCGCCATATCGACTCTTCTTCCTTTCCATTCTACGTTGTATGGAATCACTGAAGAAAGAAGAGACGGGTGTACGGGAATTCCCGTTACGAACTTCTAGGACTTGTACAGGATAGTGAGTACATAATATTTTGAATGGGAACCCACGTCCGGAAGCGTACCGTTTCCGTTCTGCGACGGTTTCAGTTTAGATGTGTAACGCAACAACATATAATGGGGAAAAGAGAAAAGTCTCGGAGTTTCTTGCCCTGGTATGAAATACGGTAGACAGACGGCGTATACTTCTTGTGGGGTTGTAAGCAAAGTTTAATTTACGAACTGGATAAGTTAAACATCTCAACTGAAACCGTCGTGGAAAGGATGCGGTACGTTTCCGGACATGGCTTCCTATGCAATATATTAAGTACTGATTCCCGTCTACAAGTTCAAGAATACCGAGTAAGAACACTTCTTCACAGATGTAATTTACGTCAACAGCACTGGGTGACATGTTCTCCGGTAGCAGTTCTACAACATCTGCAAAACGACCAGTGTGATTTTTTTTTTTTTTTTTTTTTTTTTTTTTTTTTACGGGATGAGCAACATTTTGCCCTGTGAGGTTAGTTTCCCAATTGCACCGGCGGATGAGCAGTCTGCATAGGTTAGAAGGAAGAGACGGGAGTGTGCAGAGCCTGGCAGGCTGCCACGCGCTGCGAGAGGCTCCAGCATTACGACAGCTGTGGCCGGAGCGCGTGCCGCGGCGGCGGAGCATCTCGGCGCCGCCGCCGCCGCCGCCGCTACAAAAACAGGCTGGCCGGGGCGAGCCAGCCAGGCCGCGGTCCAGATAGTGTGCGGCGCCGCGCCGGAAGCGGACTGCTGGCCGCGCACCAGCGGCACACACAGCTGCTGACCGCCAGCTACCACCCATCACTTCCGCAAAAACACTCATATCTGTCCTGCTTTAGGAACTGTGTGTGTATGAGGAGAAATATGTTGAACGTACTGTGGCTGAAACGAGACTTACAATAAGGTGACCATGAGGTAGTAATATGCACTGTAAAGATGGCAGTCATATCGCGTACACGAGGTATAAAAGGGCACTACTTTGGTGGAGCTGTTATCTGTACGCAGGTAAGTCGTGTGAAATGGTTTCCGGCGTGGTTATTGCCACACGACGGTAATCAACAGATTCTGAACGCGGAATTATAGTTGGAGCTAGATGTATGGAAAATCGACAGGGAATACAATGTTCCAAAATCCACAGTGTCAACAGCGTGGCTAGAATACCAGATTTCAGGCTTTTACTGTCACCACGGAAAACGCAGTGGCCGACGGCCTTCACTTAACGACCGAGAGCAGCGCCATTTGCGTACAGTTGTCAGCAACACTGCACGAAATAACCGCAGAAATCAATGACGATGACCGTATCCGTTTAGGATAGTGCGACGAAATTTTGCGTTAATGGGCTACAGAAGCAGACGCCCGATGCCGGTGCCTCTGCTAACAGCAACCGACACCGCCTGCAGCGCCTCTCCTGGGCTCGCGACCAAATCGGCTGGACGCTACACGATTCGAAAACCGTGGCCTCGTCAGATGAGTCCCGATTTCAGTTGGTACGAGCTGACGGTAGGGTTCGAGTGTGTCGCAGACCACGCGAAGCCGTGGAGCCAAGTTATCAGCAAGGCAATGTGCAAGCTGGTGTGGCTTCATACCGGTGCGAGTTGTATTTACGTGGAAATGACAGTTTCCTCTGGTCCAAATAAATGGATCATTGATTGGATATGATGATGTTTGGCTTTTTGGACACCATTTGCATCCATTCGTGGACCCTCTCTCCAAACAACTATGAAAATTTAATGGAAAAGAATGGGCCACAGTTGTTCGCGATTGGTTTGAAGAACATTCGTGGATATTTGCAGCGAATGATTTGGCCACCTATATCGCCCGAAATGAATCCCATCCACCATCTAAGGGACATAATCGAGCGGCCAGTTCGTGCACAAAACCCTCACTGAAGACATTTTCGCAATTATGGACGCCTACAGAAGCACCGTGCCTCAGTAGTTCTGCAGGGCACTTCAAATGACTTGTCGAGAACACGTCACGTCACGTCCAGTTGCTGCACTACACCGGGCAAAAGGAAATTCGACATATTGGGACGTACCCCTTGAGTTTTGTCACCTCAGTGGGTTTCGCGCGAAGAAACAATGTAATTATTATTAGCACTGTCCTGGACATCTAGATCACGATCATAATCAACTAAATCTTGTGCTCTCCTCTACATTTATTAATCATTTTCCACTTTCTTTCTTCCAGTAGATATAGGCTACTTTCTTTCTTCGCCTCCTCTGTTTTTTTTTTCCGAAAATTGTCCCTTCCAACATGTTTATTCAAAACTTATTGTGTCTGATATACGACCAAAAAATTCCTTGTCTGAGCAGTTGATATGAGGTTGTTCTCGTCATTGATCTCTTTGAAAACTCTATCACTGGTTTTCTAACAGTGTCCAGTTGGTTCTCGTTAGTCACATTTCCATCGCTTTCTGTTCACATGTGACCAGCCTTCACGACCAGATAGGAGCACATTCCATGAACGTCTTGATGAACTTTTTTTTTATATTCGAAGCGACTTGATCACTAGTAGCTGTTTTAGTTCACGGGAAGTAAGTATAGCTGTTGCAATTTTTTTTTTTTTTTTAGTTCACGAGTATCCATGACATAAGCGTACAGCGTCTTTCACGCCGTGTCTGGCGTTGCGCGGAAACCAGCAGCGCAGCTGGCGGGCCCTTATCATCACAACATCCTCCATCCCCCACAGCTCGGACTGTGCAGCGCGGTGTATCGTTTTTAACCGAGAATAAACTACACGATTTATAAGCAGTACTCCACACTGGTAAATCTGTAGCATCTTTTGATAGAGCTGATCACAAGCTCACAACACTGGCACCGTACAAAGGGACGGTAGGACATCGCGTGATCAGTTCAGCTGCAGTTGCTTTACTCTGTACTGAAACTGACAGTTTCAGCTCCATATATCGGGGTAAGCGAACACGCAGAATAGATGACGTCGATGTTCTGCAACTTCTGCTTAGTTACATTAAGAACCTCTGCATGATGTGAAAATAGGAGTATGGTGTGCAGTCACTGCAACACGTATTTCTGGACCCAGCTTTTTCACTAAACCATAAATTCTGCTAGGTATGTAAACAATATACTGCAACCTTTTCTGCAGATAAGTAACGAAAGGCCTACGGCTATTTCATGCCGAAATATGTAAGCGCACATACCGCCAGTATTCCATGTCAGTATCACGAGATGCTTTTAGTAACAGAAACCATCAGTTTCAGGTTATGCGTAACTCCGTGAGAAGCAGCTATTGATATATCAATCTGAAACGCACAACTACTTTCTTAGACTACTTTCCCAGGCTGCTTCTAACTCGCTTCGTCTAAAACAGATATACCAATTGCAAAAGTCTGAGGAACTGTCTGGAGCGTATGCGCCGATCAGAGCCTGCCTCCCCGTATAAGTTCTCACTCATTGTCCGTTAGAGTGCTTACTTCGTTACTGACTAAAGTGGTCGTGCGCCGGATTGCCACTGAGCTATCCTGGAGCAATTAGTCTGATCCTTATTTTATTTACTGAATTATCATGTTCGGCAGTGCCTACCAAATTTTAGACAAGCTGCCTACGTGTTCGACACTCCTCACGCTCTCTCAGAGCAAATTAGCTCTTTAAAGGTAACACAAGCGTAATAAGTGTTGAGCTGATTTTTCATGAATAGGCTCCCTATTAGTTCTACCTCTGTAGTAACCAATAAGAGTGGTATAGTGTGAAATACAATGTTTGTTTGAAAAGCACAGCGCTTTGTAACACATGATTCCATTTCACGTCGTATGCCCTTGCTGTCTCCTGTTCTGTAAACCATGCCTCCCCACTTGACGCCCATTCTACACCCATTTGGCAGCTAGCAAACATGTTAAAACCATGAAAATATCCTAATATATACCGAATTTCCACCCTAGAGCCTTGTATGACAAAACTAAAAATTAAACTCCTGACCTATTACTTCACTTGCCTGTGTTCATGCATCTCAGCTATCAACATCGAGACTGAGATGTTTTGCCAACAAAGCAAAGTAAAGGATTCTTCGCAGGTAATATTATTCGAGCAGCTTTGCTGTTTTACTCACGTTCCAGAAAAATTTAACATGGCCATCGGGAATCGAAACTTGGTTCTCAACAATCATTTTCTCTCGAAAATCTTCCATTTGTCCGTCTTTACATAAAAACATCAATATGGGCTTGTGGGTCTGCCTTGACGCAAAACACTTGTTTTTATCTATTTTCTTTTCTTTCCCAAACAAGTTCCAGCGACAATATCGCCATCGTCATTGGGTTGTTTTCTTTAGTGTAATACACGCAGAAATACCGCCGTTTTAAACATTACAAATCGTTATTACATGTGTACTGTTAGCTTCCAAACGTTTTACTGTGACTTAAATAAGGCGTTATGACACTATTCACAGATTACAATATTGGGAACCAAACAGTACACATGTAATAATGTTTTATAATGTTTATAATAATGCAATTTTGAATCTTACACAATAAAGAAAAATCTCACTGATGATGGCAACACTGTCCGTCAAACTAGTTTAAGAAAGAAACTAAAACAACTAAAAAAATTTGCTTAGCATCAAGCTTATATTGTTGTATCTCGATGTCAGCAGCCAATAATGCTAACTGCACTTCAACTAAGGCGGTGCTCTGCAGAGTAAATTCCGTGATGATGAATATTTTTAGTTTCTGGCTATTGTGTGCAAGCTGTTTCAAAAATCCAGACCTGTTGAACATCTGAGATAACGCAATGCAATCGTATAAAACACAAGTGTAGAAAAAAGCAGCGTCCTTTTATGATGCAACATAACTACTATGAGTTTATTCCAGTCTTCCTGACTCGTAAAGATCAGGACGTTATACTGGAATCTATAGTGGTACAGTATTACCATCGTTCCACCAGATCTCGTGTCATAAACATCGAATCTCGTATCTTTCTCTCAGGTATTGTGTATATATATGTCCGTCTTTGACAGCACAATTTTCTATCTAGAAACCCACATGCTTCCTACGCGTGGCTTATTTGCATATGGCTGGAATCAGTTCTATCGACTAAGGAAATTGTGTGGGTAGAGGAACGGCTACAGAAGTCAGGTTGCTGGTTGCTGGAAAAGGCTAGTGCCGGAATGTGTGCCCACCTTGTGAATGCCTTTCTCCAGAAGGCAGCAGTCCAGCGAATGGCATGGCCTGCAATATCTGTCGACATGAAGCTTACGGCGCATGCTCGTGACTAGTTGAAACTTGCAGTGCGTCGTCGCAGGAACCTCCCTCATAGAAAGGATGGCCGCAGGAGGGCGACCATCGCTGGATGGGGCAGGCGCTACTACGCGCAGGGGCAGTCACACGGCATTAAATGTTATCCAGCAGCAGATTTTGATTTCACAGAAGTGTAATTTTCAACAGACGCCTTTCTTTCGGTCACTTTTTTGTTTTTGCTTCACAGGAAGGTAATTTTTTTGTTATAATTTCGTTAGACTTGTTCATTCATTTCGTGCTTCTCTGGAATCTAAGTCCACACATTCTCACAGAAAAGCAAGGGGTGCAAAATGTTTTGAGCAGTATACGTTGAGGCCTACGTGCTTTGTTTTCTTCCAAATATGAGCACATATTGAAAATATTACAAGCACTGTTGGCAATGGGAACAAGTACAGTTAACTTCCATTGCTTTTCTTCTCAGCAGACGAAATGAAATTTTTGCGCTAAAAACGAACGTAATCGAAGACATCACCAAATGTCATGATTAGCTTAATATACTAAACAATTAGATGACTATGCTAAACTGGGATAGGTAAGAGTCTGTTGTGTTGCAATGGGTTAATTCTAACTAAATGTTGAATTCCTGTAACTGGTCACTGGAAACGATGAGTGTGTGCGTGAGGGGGGGGGAGAGGGGGGGGGGACAACATTAGATGGACAACAACATCTACATCTACATCTACATTTATACTCCGCAAGCCACCCAACGGTGTGTGGCGGAGGGCACTTTACGTGCCACTGTCATTACCTCCCTTTCCTGTTCCAGTCGCGTATGGTTCGCGGGAAGAACGACTGTCTCAAAGCCTCCGTGCGCGCTCTAATCTCTCTAATTTTACATTCGTGATCTCCTCGGGAGGTATAAGTAGGGGGAAGCAATATATTCGATACCTCATCCAGAAACGCACCCTCTCGAAACCTGACGAGCAAGCTACACCGCGATGCAGAGCGCCTCTCTTGCAGAGTCTGCCACTCTGAAGTATAGGTCGAACGAGTGTTTTGTAAGCCACCTCCTTTGTTGATGGACTACATTTTCTAAGGACTCTCCCAATGAATCTCAACCTGGTACCCGCCTTACCAACAATTAATTTTATATGATCATTCCACTTCAAATCGTTCCGCACGCATACTCCCAGATATTTTACAGAAGTAACTGCTACCAGTGTTTGTTCCGCTATCATATAATCATACAATAAAGGATCCTTCTTTCTATGAAAGGAAATGAAACAAATCTCCCGAAATTCGCCTAAACAGGTTTACGTACTTAACGGGAGACCAAAAGCAAGTCTTCCGGACAGGGATATGAAACCCATCTCCTTCCATAAACGAGATCAATCTTCTGCACATCTACCTAAAGGTATGTTTAAACCAAGTTTCTGAAGATGCATTATGTATTGTATATCTATTCTAGATGTGTTTACAAGTCAACAACGCCGATTATCAAGAACTTTTTCGGAGTTAGACTCGTTAATCCCGAGTTTAGTCACACGTATCGACAGAGTAATAGCTGAACTAACATGGCTGAGTTATGTATCCGAGGGAAAAGGTGCAGAACGTTGTGCCTAGGAAGTCTGTTAAGTCTGTACTGGAGTTTATTTCGTTACTTACAAGTTCAGTGTTTGTGCGACAATGAACAATCACTTTTCTCAAGAATATATACAATCATCAGCTTTTGACAAGACCGCTCTCCATAGTGTCTTCTGTTTCGAATGAACATTCTTGTCCACCATCAAAAGATCTTAAACAATTTATAGATCAATGTCCCTCATTGCACAGAACTCAAAGCGTTGTCCGAAGTCATACAGCAGTCTGTTACGCAATGTATAACGGCCGGATGCTGACAATGAAGGCAGTGATGTCCCGAGTGATTAGTGTGACTCTCCTTACGGTTGAGGATTACTTAAGAGGCTTAAGTGAAACCACATGGAACAAGATACCGACAACAGCCATAACTTAACCTTACAACTTCCTTAACACAAATCTGTCTTCGCTGATTTTTCACTTCGATTTAGTTTTTGTAGTTATTCTAGATTATTCGTCTCTTTCTGTAGTCTGTCCCTTTTCTCTTGGGATCTACACGTCTTATTCCATTTTTCACGGTTCGCGACTTCCATTATATTTGTAAATTCAACAAATGCATCTTGTTTCGCTTTATTCTTCTTTCCATTATTCACCACTAGGCAGGATTGTTCTCGGGGCCCTTTGTCATCTTTGCTACCAGTACCTCTTCAGCTTTTACTGTTCTCTTGTGCATTGTTATAATGAGTATCTGACAAGGCTTTGATCATATTATAGTTCTGACATATATTCCTCGAGCCGTCTCAGGTAGTTAACAGCAATGCCTTTCGTTAAATCCAATGCTACAAATACTGTCTGCTTAGGTACTGAACATCAGATAAACTACTAGTTCTTGTGTATCTCGTTAGTTCAAAAATATCTCACAAACTTTTCCTAATTTTAACTAAAATTTTTATCTTTTTTTTAATCTGACCAGAATATTCGATCACGTACATCTTATACATTAACCTTTTTTTGCTCTCAACGAATGAGATGACGCAGTGTCAGATACTACTCTTCGATTCGGGAGGAAGGTGGCTCAAATCCACAACCAGTCATCCAGATTTACGCATTCCGTAGTTTCCCCTAAATCACTTAATACAAATAATTGGATAGTTCCTTTCAAAAGCACAGTGCCTATTTTCTTCTACAACGTTCTCCGATTCAAGGTTATGCTCCATCATTTTAACATTGTCGTCAACAGAACGTTAAACTATCACCCACCTTTTCCTCCTCTTCTCCCATTACGTTACGGTACTGATTCTTTATCACACTTACCTTCGCTATAAGCATTCAATTTATCTACCCTAACAGACGCTTGCCATTTGTACTTCGTAGGCTAGTTTAACTCCTTTATTTTTCTTTTCCACAAAGCAAAGATCAAGATTTCACGCCAATGTCGATTTATCAGTGTCTCTCTGACCCACTCCGGTTGTTTTCCTTGCATTTGCTTTTTATTTCATTTCCTATCGATCTATACACCTGACGTTCTCCTACATGTTTTCGATTCTTCTACTTTAACACTCATCGATAAGCTGTGCTACGAGTAATTTATGGGTGATTCGTTTCTTTTCAATCTTTTCTTCAGTACCTATGATTGCCACTACTACCTTGCTTACGTTCTTCGTAAAATTCCACTACCAATCTGCTGAACTAGGCCAAACACTCTTTCCTGGCTCGGTAGCAACTCTCTCAGCGATATCAAAAAGTTCGGTACATTACTTTTTCCTACTGTAATTTCAATTTTATACTCATTTCCACGCTATGAGCCGAAGCAATATCCGTACCTATGTATATTATGATCGTTCCATATTTTGCTCCTAAATACTAATAGTTGTCATCCATAGTAAAATCCAGCTCATACCTTCCTCTATCTTCCAAATTTTCTTACTATAACGTTTTTCTCTTATACATACTGAGCAATATATTTCCACTACCAATTGACATGTATTGCAGAACTAGAGTCATTTCGCCTCTCGTTTCTTTGTAATATTCTGTGTTATCCTGTAATTCTGCAGTTACCGCCGCACCCTGTTATAGAATTGTCAGCTTTCTCAGTGCGAAGAGACTTTAAACTCGTTTAAAGTGTCCTATCAGTCTGTAAATTAGTTTATATAGTGTCTCTATTGAGGCACTATCACTTTATAAGCTGGGCATTTACATCTCTACAATAAATAGTTGACTTTGGTTTCAAGTCTGAGAAGACTGGTTACGATGTTGCTCACAGTAAATAGTTCACAACAATCTCACCACTGTCCGCTAGAGCTGTTCATATTAATCTATAAAGACTGCCAAGAAATGTATGTCTTTCATTCTGCTTCACTAATTCTACTTATATGTATTCACGTAACCACCTCCTTCTCCTAATATTGACTACCGTGTCTAATGACATCGTCGTCTATTGGACATTAAACCCCAATCCCATCTTTTTTCATATTTTCCACTTATCACACAACATTCATATTGCAATTTTCGACCTCTATATTCGTTAAACATAAGCTTCCTGCATCTTACTTCTGACGATCCTCCTAAGGATACCTATATGAACGTCCGAAGCGGTAGATTAGTTTAGCCAACTTTTTCCCCCCAGTGGTCATAAATGACAATTTTATTCTAAAACCCAACTCCTGTGAATATATTCCTTGTCTTTAACGGCGTGGTCTCATCTTCCATCAGCGCCCTCGTGGCGTTGACTCTTCTGCTCGTTCATTCTTTGCGAGCAATGCCCTGGCCCCTTGTCTATCATACCACAATAAAATAAGTCTATCGTGTAAAGCCATTTCTCGGAGAGAGAAAACGATCAGCTTTGCCTGCCAACGCTAATGATGTGAAATTTTGCCCGATCCATCAAGAAAACTCGTTAGAGATTTCTGCAAGATGTTGCTAAGTGATTTTAAGATCGGACAATTAGTAGAAATATAGAACCACAGCCAAAAGTTGGGAATGTGTTACACATTCTGATGACCCATTTTTACTCTGAAAGAGAACTATAATTTGAGCGGCTATTATCACAAAGTCTTGCAAAATATTTTGGAACTAAGGAACCTGCAGTTCAACTCGATACATTATCTTCAGGAACCTGCTGTTCAAATGGTTCAAATGGCTCTGAGCACTATGGGACTCAACTGCTGTGGTCATAAGTCTCCTAGAACTTAGAACTACTTAAACCTAACTAACCTAAGGACATCATACACATCCATGCCCGAGGCAGGATTCGAACCTGCGACCGTAGCGGTCGTGCGGTTCCCGACTGTAGCGCCTTTAACCGCTCGGCCACTTCGGCCGGCCGAACCTGCTGTTCTACTCGGTGCTTCACCTTTTTCATGCATGTCATAAAGAAAAGAGTTCTCATTCCTGCACCTACCAACAAAAACATAGTAGACGTGTAAACAACTGATGAATGCACACGGAACACCGAATTTCAGTGCCGGCTGGTCCCGCTAGCGCGGTACGCAGGTACGCAGCCAGTATTCCCTGAAACCCTGTAACACGGCAGGTACTGGTGCTTAGCGGGAAGCTTGCAACATAGGCGCCTCGTGCCGCCATAAAAAGATCATTGTGTAGTTCCATTTTCCTGCGACCTAGAAAGACTTACGAACAGAAAAGAAAGAGTTTCTATACACATCAAAAAAGTTTTGCAACACCTCGGTTCGGAGAGTTCCGGAACCTGTACAGAAAATTGGAATAGAGATCAACATAAACATCATTTCTGCCCTTTTTATTGTTCATGAAAACCACACATTGCATGTTGTACCAGCATATAGCGAGATCTTCAGAGGTGGTGGTCCAAGTTGCTCTACACACCGGTACCTCTAATACCCAGTAGCACGTCCTCTTGCATTGATGCATGCCTGTATTCATCACGGCATACTATCCATAAGTTCATCAAGGCACTGTTGGTCCAGATTGTCCCACTCCCTAAGAGTGTTTGGTGGGTCACGTCGGTCATAAACAGCCATTTTCAATCTATCCCAGGCATGGTCGATAGGGTTCATTTCTAGAGAACATACTGGCCATTCTAGTTGAGTGATGTCGTTATCCTGAAGGAAGTCATTCACAAGATGTGCACGATGGGGGCACGAATTGTCGTCCATGAAGGCGAATTCATCGCCAATGAGCTGCCGATACGTTGCACTATCGGTCGGAGGATGGCATTCACTTTTCGTACAGCCGTTACGGCGCCTTCCATGACCACCAGCGGCGAACCTCTGCGCTACATAATTGCACCCCAAAGCAGCAGGGAACCTTCACCTTGCTGCACTCGCTGGACAGTGTGTAAGGCGTTCAGTCTATCTGGGTTGCCTCCAACACGTCTCCGACGATCGTGTGGTTGAAGACATATGCGACACTCATCGAAGAAGAGAACGTGATTCCAATCCTGAGCGGTCCATTCAACATATTGTTGGGTCCATCTGTACCACGCTGCATGGTGACGTGGTTGCAAAGATGGACCTCACCGTGGACGTCGGCAGAGAAGTTACACATCATGTAGCCTATTGCGCACCATTTGAGTCGTAACACGTCCTGTGGCTGTACGAAAAACATTATTCAACATGGTGGAGTTGCTGTCAGAGTTCTTCCGAGCCATAATCCGAAGGTAGCGGTCATCCACTGCAGTAGTAGTCCTTGGGCGGCGTGAGTGAGGCATGTCGTCGACAGTTCCTGTATCTCTGTATCTCCTCCATGTCCGAACAACAGGGCTTTGGTTCACTCCGAGACGTCTGGACACTGCCCTTGTTGACAGTCCTTCCTGGCATAAAGTAACAATACGGACGTGATCGAACTACGGAATTGACCGTCTAAGCGTGGTTGAACTACAGACAACACGAGCCGTGTACCTCCTTCCTGGTGGAAAGATTGGAACTGATCAGCTGTCTGACCCCCTCCTTCTAATAGGCGTTGCTCAGGCATGGTTGCTTACATCTCTGGGCGGGTTTAGTGACATCTCTGCACAGTCAAAGGGGCTGTGTCTGTGATACAATATCCACAGTCGACGTATATCTTTAGGAGTTCTGGGAACCTGGGTGATGGAAAACTTTTTTTCATGTGTGTATATAAATGAAGTCCGGATTTCAGACAATACGTATATCAACAATTGAGTTCATAAACTCATACACACATTATCCATACTGAAGCTCTGCTTATGCATGAGAAGTCCTCATAGGGCTGAACAGGACATAATTCACCTTAAAAATCACCTCTTCGTCATTTTGAAAATGCCTACCGCGCAACTCTTCTTAATCCGAGGGAAGAGGAAGAATTTACTGCGTGCAGGTGTGCCTGCGTTCTGAGCAGAACGAATTGAGGCACTGTCTTGGACAGCTTCGAGCTGTGCTTCGCCTTGATAGTTTCTCTCCTCATTAAACTGAAGTTAAATTATTATGACTGAATAATATCTGGTTCTTTGGATGGGAACTTTTGGGCGAGAGAACTTGCTTCCCCCAACATTTTTAACACAAATATCTCTCACATTGCCAGGTACAAATTTTATTCCTGTTTTAATTCTCAAGTCTATAAAACAAAATGATTAGGCAGTTACAGTTCGTAATCATACTCTGTCGGCCTCTCGATATCGAAGTCAGCACCTGGAACAAAACTTCTATGGCTCCGTAGAATTTTGGCGACGTCAACACGAAGATTCTTAAAATAGTCAGAGGCACAATGGTACGCCGTGGGCAAGTCATTTGAATGCTATGACATAGTCACTATGCAGCATGGGAATCAGTGCCTAAGTCCAGAAATTAATCTCCCAAAATAGAGCACAAATGACCGTGATGCAGGCTTCACTTAATTCACAGGATACAAAGTTCTTACGAATTACGACACACCGAATAATGTTCAGAGCCACAGACGAGGGAGAAGTTAAAATAACCAGAACATTAAACGTACCTTCTCAATTTATAAAATTATTTTTTTCGATGAATGATATTCATAGCTACATTTCAGGATACATCATACTCTTGTATGAGATGAAATGTTACCGTAAATAGTCAAATTACATTTCGTATTCAAAATGGCAGCTTCCAAGAATGCTGCTAATTTCAGTTCCACGGCGATCATATTCTCCGCGACTGCTAAATCAGAAGTAAGTAAGTTCATAGTACCTGTAATATTCCACATTATGTCCACAGAGTTTTTATATCACGAGACAGCGATTTCTCTCTCTCTCTCTCTCTCTCTCTCTCTCTCTCTCTCTCTCTCTCTCTCTCTCGCAGTCGCAATGAGCATTTGATCCATATAGAGCACTTGCGCATTTTTGGATAATCCTGAAGATGAAAAAGTATTATGATTAATCATGAGAATAACTCGTGTGACTGTTTCCAATTACGAGCATGATTTGTTAGCATCACAAAATGGTAGTACCAAGAACCACGTAGCATTATTTTCACGATAAGGTTTGGGTAAAAGTATCATGATTAATCATGAGAATAACTCCTGTGACTGTTTCCACTTACGAGCATGATTTGTTAGCATCACAAAATGGTAGTACCAAGAACCACGTAGCATCATTTTCACGATAAGGTTTGGGTCTTTGCCATTTTCGGCAGTGGTGAACGCACATGTTTCGGCTGCTTGCTTTGCTCTTTCGTCTCACGGTCTTAACATAGCTCTCATCCATGGTAACTAGATGAGTAAAAAAGCCGTTTGGATTGGCCTGACACAGCGGCAATATTTCCGTTGCTATCGCGATTCGATGACATTTTGAATGGCTGAGATCAGCCACGAAACCCAGCGGGCAAAATGTCATACAAGATGTTGAAGAGACTTTCACTTTTTCCATGATCAGCTCGATTGTGATTTGCCAGTCTTCGAAGATCACGTCCTCTCTTCTGTTTTGAACCCCCTTTTTTTTTTTTTGTTTTTTTTTTATGTGATAGCTAGAGCTATACGACTACCCCTCATTAATGCATATGCATTATTTGTATGGTCAGTATTCAGATTTTTGTAAAACTTAAGAATCTTAAATTACCAAAGCTAGTTTCGTAGCACCATTAAGGAATAATCAAAGCAGAATAGGACACTGAGTGGTCAGAAAAGACGGCAAGGCCGACACGATGCTAATAATACACAAAGCACATTTGGTTTCTTGAAGGATTAACAAACAATCAGGAACGTTATAAAACATAATACAGAATCAACACACTTGGTGGGAGTGCCACTATAGACTAAACGTATCATCAGTCGGCCAGAGTCGCCCGTATTCAAAGGATGTGCAAGACAGACGAGGAGCCCGATCGTTCATCAGTAGGTGCTGGTCAACCGACAGCACTAATGAAAGACACCTGACCGAAAATGCTGCAGAAAAAGATACGACGCCTCACTAATTAAATAATTCAACGTGAAGTTGCCGTTATTGTTACTCATAGTGGCTGCCGGAAAAGAGGTTTTACTATCAACTACGTTTTCAGATTTGCTAATACCGTAATCGTACGAATATCTGTGTGTTGTCTACGATTATACTCAGCGAACAATGTGTCAGAAGCTGAAAATATTTATTATCCGTTAAAGCTGATTTGCGGGCCAGGACTGCCGTTTGTAAAGGTGCTGAAGAACTAGTCAGTTGTAAATGTAATGTATTTTACATATCTGACTATGTAAGTCAACAGATGTAGGTGAAGTATAACGGACGATCATAGCGACATGTAAGACAATCTATGCCTTACTTCAGAGCAGAAAATCATGCAGAAGTGCAAAATGAATAATGCCATTTTCTCTAGAAGAACTATGCAACGGTTAAGCGATAAGCGCCGGCCGTAATGGCCGTGGGGTTCTAGGCGCTACAGTCTGGAGCCGAGCGACCGCTACGGTCGCAGGTTCGAATCCTGCCTCGGGCATGGATGTGTGTGATGTCCTTAGGTTAGTTAGGCTTAATTAGTTCTACGTTCTAGGCGACTGATGACCTCAGAAGTTAAGTCGCATAGTGCTCAGAGCCATTAAGCGATAAGTCTCAGCAGTACAACACACAAACGCGAGCGAATTATATGTAATACACTGTATTCACGTTTGTTCAAGAGTTTGCAGTATGTTGAACAATGCAAATCACCAGAGTTTTTGGAAAAATTGGAATTAGTCTAATTTCTCAACTCATCCGGTCCGTAAGAAGTGTCTGATCTTATATCAGATCGTGAAAATTGTTTACCAAATCTTGAAACAAACTTTTACATACATCTTCCCAGTTACAAAAAGTATTTGATAGCGTATAACCCTCACGTAGCAATCTCTCGACTCAGCTATTTTCGGTGAAGCCAAGATTATTTGCGATGCATTTGCTGTCGCATTTCTCGCCGAAATTAGTCTCATTTGATCATTTACTACTTTTTCCAGAGTAATACAACACTGTAAGCAGTGTGTTCGTACTTAA
Source organism: Schistocerca cancellata (assembly GCF_023864275.1). Taxonomy (NCBI): domain Eukaryota; kingdom Metazoa; phylum Arthropoda; class Insecta; order Orthoptera; family Acrididae; genus Schistocerca; species Schistocerca cancellata. The sequence goes on along the minus strand of NC_064633.1, from coordinate 79,605,846 downwards.
TGTGTGCGAAAGTGAGAGCAGATAGCTCTACAACCACGACCCAAATGCTCTTCTCAGAAATATTATTACTCCCATCCTTCAATTGAAGTCCGGAAGACAAGTTGAGTCACACTTATATGAAACTTGTGCACGATTTCGACAGAATTACCATTCCATGTAGAGAAGGAAAATTATTTTACCATAGACTGCATGTGTATCGGAAAACGGTAGATCGCTCGTAATTCCCAAGCAGTGTGATTACTGCCTTAGGACAATCTGCCAAGGACGGCACTGTGGCTGCCTGATTGCGACTCGCTTACTGAGTTGTTAAGCGGGTACCGGTAGTTTCTTATGTGTGCACGTGGAGTAACGTCTTTACGACGGAATGTACTGTATAGTTATTCGTGGAGCACACTTAACTGTGATAAGAGAACTTTAAGAGGGGTACGCCACAAATATTAAGAAGGAACACAAATCTAGCAACATAATATGATTTGCAGTGGGTAGCATTTTGAAACTTGAAGTAGAAATTCATGGGAAATTCGTAGTAATAGTCGTATTATATCGGACTCGAGCTCGTGATTTTGAGTTACAAACAGCTAGACGCATTACTAAAGTTTTTAACTTCTAAACAGAAAAAGAAAATATTAAGCGGACATTTTAATTTAAATGTTTAGTTATAGCTACAGCTACGCAAAAACCCTTATCATTTCAAATGAACCTTCTCTTACTCATATAACTTACACCAAGGCTTATGGAAACCGATAGTGCTGCTATTAGTACTATTTCTATAGATACTCCAAGATTGCAAAGCAACTGCGTAAATACTTGCTGGTAAACTACAAGACTACAAAACTTCTCGAAAGAGAGAACTTGGAGCTGTTTTTGAGAAATACAGATTGTAAAGAAGTATACAACACACTAGGCGTCAGTGAAAAATGTAATGCATTTTCTATAATAGCCAAGAAAACGTTCCGAAACAAGTTTAATAAGTCTCAGTTCCCGTTTTTATTGGCTTTGTGGGAAGTATTAGATGCCGTACGGACAGCAACTGCCACTGCTGCTAAATATAGCGGTTTATTTTCCGCAGCAGAACGTCACAACACATTGGCGTTAGAAATACGGTTGAAAATGCTTGGTAAATCAGCACTGCATAGCACGGCTAGCCGACGTCCCTCTACAGCCCATCCGATGATGAATGACAGTACGAGACGGCGGTCGGTCGTTAGGGCCTGCTCGCGGTGTTTCCTTTGTATCACTGGAAAGTTGAGAGACTGCGACACGTGTCTCATTGGCGCTTTATGCAACTTATTGGATGCTTTTAGTGCTGCTCTGACCTACAGAGCGACGCCAGACGTCGCAGCGACGGCAGGCGAGTCGCGTGTGAAGAGACGCACGCGCTTTTGTGAGGGGCGGCCCGCTTTGTGCGCCGCCTCCGCCTCCGCCATTGTCCCATTGTGGCGGTCCGAGCCAGCCGCGCCACGCCGGGCCGGGGGCGGGGCCGCAAGTTCACGGCCGGCACACACCTATAACGGCAACACTCGTGCAGACGCTCTTTCCGACACTCCGCAACCCAACTACCGTCGCACACCGGTGGCCATTCGAACTGCAACAGCACGAGGACGGCACGAAACAAACGTTTCAGTTTGTATAGAGTGTACTTCGTGGGCCGACATAAAAATGATTAGCATTTTACTGCGCAAAGCAGGTAGAAGTAACGCTATCTGCATCCAGTAGATAAGAAAAGATTGAGCTGCTCGTTTCTCACTCGCAAATCGCATTTGGAAGTTGATTCACTGTGGTAAAATAATGTTACGGTTCGTGTAAGGAGGAGAAACGTCACTGGCAAGTGTCAGAGCTAGGCAGCGGCAAGACCGTGGCGTAACGAGACTAACGGCCCTATGCGAGTAGCGCTCAATTGGGGACACGCACGGTCGAACGGAAAACACACCTGGAGTCAGGAACTTTTTTTTCTTTTTTCAGCAAGACAAGTATTCTTACGGACGGTGCGATGAGATCTGTAGCACTCAGATTATCAGCACGGTCATCATTGCTGCGGCTTTTCCTGACACGCCAGCAGAGACGCGCCGACCACACTGAACTCAGGAGCTACATCACGTCGCCTGTTATGACGAGTACTAGTTTTCATACAGCATCGCGATACACCTATCCGTGTGTGTGTGTGTGTCTGTGTGTGTGTGTGTGTGTGTGTGTGTGTGTGTGTGTGTGTAGGATAGGGGGCGGGGGGTCAGGGGGTTGCACGAGAACGAACGCTGCCGCATTGCATTCGTCATCTTCATACTGTTCATCACCTGGCGTGACGGTATGTAGTGCCGGTCGGTACCCAATGAATCACCTGTGGTTCACATAGTCGGAATTTGGACAGCAGACGTTATCTGATGTGTTACGGCAGGTGACTGCGCCTTATCTTCGAGGTCTTCGTGGCGGTACCTTTCAAGAAGACAACGCAAAACCTTATGTTGCCCGTGCTGTCCTGAACTACCTCGCTATTGAGGTGTTCGACTGTTCTTTTCGCCAGCAGGCTCTCCAGATCTCTCATTCATTGGAGACATCCGTTCGTGGCTTCCCAAGATTGTGGTACGACACCAATCGTCCGTCACTAGGATTAATGAATTCTGGCACAGAGTTAAAGTAGTGTGAAATAACGTATGTGTGTCTGTCACCCGGGCTGCAGGCATCGTTGACACCACAAGTGCCAATTCTGGGTACAAAATTGCGCTCCATGTATACCCCAAATTATCTAAAAATGCATCATGCATTCTTCCCACAACACTCTAACCGCACAGCAAGTAAAATTTCTTAATTTGCTATTGGTCCTGGCTTCATTGTCCACACTGAACTCGCATTCGCGAGGAAAGTGGTTCGATTTTCCAGTCAGCCATCCAAATAAAAGTTTTCCGAGGTTTCACTAAAATCACGTAAATCAAATGGTACGATAGTTCCTTGGAAAAGGACTCAGCCGACTTTTTTACCCTACGTATCTCTCTGCATTTCAGTCGTATATTCGAACGGAAGTTGAAATTTGGTTTCTTATTTTCGAGAAGGTTACATAAGCAGTACAGAACAATTGAGTTCCATCTGTCCAGAAGACAGCAGTTGTGCGTTTCTCACCAGTCACTTGTCACTGGAAAAGACGTTCCAGTTGTGATCGAATTGTTTCATTTAAAATTGTATCCTGTCGCTCAATTTCAATAAAATATCTCTTCGTGGCTACATTTATCATTTCTGCAGATTGTAATTGTGAATCTCTTGACTGTTACTAGTTCGAAGACAGCCATATCGTTTCCTCGTTGAAAATCTTTCCAGAAATTCCAACCTTCCGTTTCTTCTAAAATGGTTCAAATCGCTCTGAGCACTATGGGACTTAACATCTGTGGTCATCAGTCCCCTAGAACTTAGAACTACTTAAACCTAACCAACCTAAGGACATCACACGCATCCATGCCCGAGGCAGGATTCGAACCTGCGACCGTAGCGGTCGCACGGTTCTAGACTGACGCGCCTAGAACCGCTTGGCCACACCGGCCGGCCAGTTTCTTCTCAAACGGTTTACGTCTATACCTTGTGTTTTAATCTTATTCTATTAGATTACAAGATGGGGGCTTCAGTACATCTGCCAGTACCGCCAAGGGTACCAGTTTAAATGTCTGACGATTTCTCTTCCACTCTGCCGTAGGGCAGCAGCCAAGCGTTTCACATGCACTGCTATTTGACCTTCGACTGTCGCATGCAGACGACACAAATTATGTGGCAGTTAACAAGCCGAAGCTTATGTAACTCCCAAAAGGATAAATCATTGCATGAAAGTGGTGTTTACGCTCGAAACGCTTTGTACATGTATGGGTGAATAATTATTAAGATTGAAGACAGTATACTGCGCATAAAAGCCACCGTCAGTCACATTGCCAGCGATCAGCAGACAAAGATGATCTGTAAATTTTGACTAAGTCATCGATTTCAAACAAACTAAATATCGCACACAAACTTTTGTCTGGGACACATTGTTCCAAAAATAAATTAAAAATGTTTCCCATCTCCCAGTTCTGACGACGGTTTTGCGAGCTTCCCCTTGGCTCTAATGCATATCCCGGAACTGGATATTCCCTCTCAAATATTTCCAATTTGGACTTCCTGTGACTCACTACCAGATGGATTGATATTTGTCTGAAAAGTCCTTGGGTCTACAATGGGGTAAAGCTCGAAGGGCTAGTACTACTATTACGCGTAGAGAATTAAAAGTAATTAAATAGCGATCCCCGAATCCCAGAAGTTCTGTTTCATGTTGGTCACCGTCAATCTGCTACTCTAAGCATGCAAGTGGCATTTCTATCGTCTGACCTAACGGCAGAAGATAAACACGCCACGATAAGACCACGAGACATATTGCTGACACTCGCCTACTTCGCTAGAGCGACAAGTCAAATAAACTGATGTTGTGTGAACCGAAGGTCTTACAGTTCAAATGGTTCAAATGGCTCTGAGCACTATGCGACTTAACTTCTGAGGTCATCAGTCGCCTAGAACTTAGAACTAATTAAACTTAACTAACCTAAGGACATCAAACACATCCATGCCCGAGGCAGGATTCGAACCTGCGACCGTAGCGGTCGCTCGGTTCCAGACTGTAGCGCCCAGAACCGCACGGCCACTCCGGCCGGCGTGGTCTTACAATACGCACCCCACACTCTTCTCTCTCGATTTGCAGATTAAGCTGCAAAATTTTGTACCGAAGTTTAACCAGCCATTTGAATTCTCTATTTCGTGCCGCCAAAAGTCAACCATCATACCACCAACAAAAGGCTGGAATGAATTTTTCATGCGACAGAGAAGTGTGCATTCTTGTAGAACGTCCCGTGAGGATGAATATTGTGTGCCACACGAGCGCCCAATCTTGGATCCGAACTAATCGAGCACTCCTCATAACCCGAAATCAATCGAGCACCATCGAGTCCCAATGAGACACACAGTTTTAATCAGTTTGGAAGTTTCAACAATAAATTACCGTATTTGTACCATTCTGAACAAAGTACACACTGATCATATCCAGGAATCGCTTCATGTGCCTCCTCGACGTAAGACAAGAGGGTGGTTTTTTTTTCCAGATATAAATTGCCGCATATGGGACTCACTACTGCACAAGGGAAACTCTCTGGAATTTCTGGGAAAAAGATTTATCTCTGACTGTTAGAGAACTTTGGAAATAGCGTCTTGAGATTTATTAGCGAAATGTGTAATGGTAGTGACACACCAAAATCACAATAGTAATCCGTTGTAGTTACTACACATTTTATTACAGTCAAAAGCATTACAAAATCACAATAATATAGGAGAATGCCTTACAAGGCCAGATCACTTGGACAAATAACAAATAAATTTCTTTAACCGAAACAAGACCCATAAAACTTGAAATTTAAAAATGACTAGGTAAATATACTCAGGTAAAGCTTTACTTAAAGAGTACAAATGTCCGTATAATTCCCATCAAAACTCTCATTGCTTCCAATCAGCTGAGGAACAGATTAATGGTAACAACACAGATCTTTTAAGGTTTGGCTAGCCAACTTTCCTAAACAAAACTGTATGCAAATGACTAAAACAATTAAGGAGGTGTTTTAATTTTGGAACAAACCAATCTTCAAATTTACTTACTCAGTTGATTAATCAATAATATTCTTAGAATGATTACAACTAGAACATGGCCATATGACAATACCCCTAAAATGAGGTTGTTTCAATATTGCGTGTGAATTAGCGATAGGCGTGAGCAGACCAAGGATTCTAATCAATACGAAAGATCCACCAGACAGGAAATGAGATATAAATGTACTCAACTTTGCGCTGCAATTGAACTTCAGACACTATAATTCTCCACCGGAAAGATGGAATCCCGCTACAGTGACAACATAACCCAAGATGTAAAGGAGGGGACAGGGCCTTAAATATCTCTCTGCCCCCGTGGTGATCTGCTCCCAGTATGCTCGCGTCGACCACTGCCAATTCTCTGTAACACAACACACATCAACGGCAGACAATATTCTGAAGCATAAACTGTGTTCTTATCCAGAGAACCGGCGATCAATACAAGTGAATAGAAACAAATTAGCCTCCGTGAGTTACTTGGCCAGTGCCAGCCCTTAAACTTTGATTAATAAGTTCGTTATAATCATGCCCTAAAGTTAAGATGACAAGAATTGTCTCGGCGCACATTTACACTCCAAACTACCAAATGAACTACAAGGTAGAATAGAGGACGTATCTCGGCGTGTCTTGAAACGCCAGAGCCGGACTTACTCACTACTCGTTGCACTTCTAGCTACGTCTTTAACCACGCTTCATGTCGGTTGGTTGGGCGTAGCCACTTCCTCAACTGCCGTCAAGATAGTTAGTCACGACACCGAGGTAAGTGATAAACAACTAAAACAATTCCAAAGGATTTGTAGTACACTGGCATATTCAATTAAGCCGCACGCAACCCACCGAAGCAACTCGGCGACTCCCATTCAATCGGCCGGCGTAGCTTATAACAGACTCGAAGGAGCTTGTCCTTCCGACATCGAGGAAAACCAAATCACCATGGGCGGTGGATCTGCCCTCACGACTCCACACGCCGTAGCCGCTGGCCCCGCTCCTTCGTTGTCCGACTCGTCCTCTTGCCGGCCTGCCTACGTACACAGTCCCACGTGACTGCATGTGAAAAAGAATTGCAGACTGATTTCTTGTTTTGAACTTTATGTCAACATATGATGTAATAGGCTGATGAGGGAGCGGAATTGATAAGTATTTTCTATTCGTATTCTAGTGACAGTTCCTAGCAGCCATGTTGTAGTTTGGCTAAACAGCTCTCTTCTGAGGTCATCACTCGCCTAGAACTTAGAACTAATTAAACCTAACTAACCTAAGGACATCACACACATCCATGCCCGAGGCAGGATTCGAACCTGCGACCGGAGCGGTCACGCGGTTCCAGACTGAAGCGCCTTTAACCGCACGGCCACACCGGCCGAAGGTTGTAGTTTGGCAAGAAATGAAATATGAGCATCTATGGCTGGCACGATCAGATAGCTGAAGTTCAACATCCAGGTTGTATAGAGATCACTAGTTAAATCCGTGCGGCCAAAGATGAGCAGAAGACAAATAATCACCGAAGACGACTCAAAGTACAAAATGACGATCGATGGAAACTGGCGCCAGAAACGCACCAGCTCAATTTGTCATCCAAATATTATCTTTCCTCTATTCCGTATCAAATTTTAATTAATAATGTAGCTATCAGTTCAGATCACCTGTTACTCGCCGTTTCTATGTCGCCCGTAGCAGTGTCCTTTACTCCAATGAATTCTTTTATGATATATTCCGTTATGCGACTTTCGTTCTTCAGGAAGAGCTTCGTTGGAAAACTTATGTGCTTGAAATTGTTGCTGACAACGTAAAAATGAAACGCTTAGGTATGGATTTGGACCAGTGTTTGCTCACACGGTTACCTGTCTGATTATTTCGACAGCGAAAGCTGGTTAATCATGAATGGAATGAGGAGCATATAATTATATCCAAAACTTAGAGAACAATGACACACTAGAAACTGTATCTTTCAATAAGAGATATGACTTCCGTTTCAGTCAGCGTTTCTTACAATCTCTACGTTCATTAATTTATTGTCTCTAACATGCAGAAAGTGCTTTCCGAATTTTATAAAATTGTAATCTAAACACCAAACAAATCAGTTTGAAACTAACCGAAACTAGTCAGAACACCAGAAAACATTGCTCAAGTGAAAGACAGCCTGAAAGTATGTCCAATAAAACTACAATACATGATAGCTGTGCAAATGAGAATTAAAATGTCATGTTAGAACACTGCGAAATAGAACCTGCACTTTCATCCTTACAAATGTTCTGTTATGAATAAGTTAATGCTTCCAGAAAAACCTGCTCGTGTTTATTTCTACCGTGGCCACTAAAAGGAACGGGTTGGAATTTCTGGATCTTCAGGTTTTAATTTCTTTAGATGCAAGCCAGGTTGAGTCTGTAGGCAGACTGCATGGCCATGTGCATCAGAAAATCCTCAGAACCCATGTTGAACAGTCGTTACGGAGAGTTAAAATTTGTGTTTGGGAGCAATTTGCGAGCCACTTATTTCGCTCACGCTGAACATTTAGCATCGGTGAATATAGGAGAACACACCCAGGTGCGTACAAATAATTCGGTGAGCAGACATCCTGCCACGTGGGTTGAAGCATTGCAACGGGGTAGATGGCGGTAGATGACGGTGACGGGTAGTAGCAGTCAGTAAGTAGCGACGCGACACGAAGTAGCGTCGGCCTCCGTTCAGTTGAGTCACAGCTGGCGCCGGGCAGCGGAAGATGGAGCCGGCGCTATCACAGATTTCAGCCGCGGAAGCTCACGAGGTCGTGCGATAGTTACTTGGCGCCTCCATCGCCAACCGTCACGTGGCGCCAGTGCTCGCAACGCTCTTCTGCCCGTCACACACAAACTCGTACTACTGAGAAAACTGAATTATTGTCACGTCCCTACGAGCGAGTAACATTCATCTTCTGCTGACCACAGCAGCTCGACGTGATATCGTATGAGTCGTAACTGTGGCTTTAACACACCCATTGCACGAGAATGGCAATAAGCAACATGTTGACATTTACCGAGGTATAACCCTTTTACAGATTCCTATCATAATATCAGTTACATTACTTAGTAGGGTACAATCTACGCTTGACTGTCAGTTGAGTGAATATCAAACTGATTTTTGAAAGGCAAGATCCTTCTCAGTACCAATTTTCAACATGAAATCCGAAATTCGTCACAAATTAATAACCTACAAAGATAGAGTTGAAAAATTTATTTATTTTTTAAGAAAAGCTTTGTTCTCTGTTGATAGGAATCCGTAAATTGGAAATTAAAACAAAGGTGACAAACCTAGTACGAAAAACTCTGACAGACGTAAACTCCAAAGTAAAACTTAAAGGTCAGGTACCTCAACCTTTCAAAATGAAACCAGGAGATGGTTTATCTCCACTTCTTTTCAACTACTTGAATTCAAAATCGGCTGAAAGCCCAACACTTGAGGCTAAACAACATGAATTTATTTTTTTAAAGAACAAAGGCCTTACATAAAGCTGTTCTCAATTAGGCAAAACTCAACCAAAACAGAAATTTAAAAGGGAAAGCGTTATCTTAAAACAATTCTTTAGTTAGGTTAAAGGCCCCCAGAATTAGACACTTCCAGAGCAAACAAGTTAAATTCAAATCGGCTGAAGGCCCAACACTTAAAATTCAAAAACATTAAAACCTTTAAAATGTCAAAGGTCTTACGTGAAACAGTTCCTTAAATTAGGCTGAAGGCCTGAAGACTCTTATGTCTTAAGGGCGAAACAACCTTCATTTAGAAAAAAATTGACTAGAAGCCATACAAGTACAAACAACAACAAATAAAAAAAGGGAGTACACCCAAGGGCGTTCATATGTTCGAGGGTCGGCCTGGAATTCAAACACTAACGCTCGCTTAGGTGAGACAGACAGTAGGGCCAATCATTAACGATCTGACGACAAGCCAACCGACCGACAGTCAACGGACCCACCGACAAGATAGCTTCAACTTCACCCGACCAGGGCACAACAGGGAGTTCAACAGAACAACGTAGAAGATATTGGCGCCCACAACCAATCATACATGGAGCCATCAAACTACACACCGTGCTGGACAGCAACAACACAATGATGAAACTACACTGCCTGAAATTTATGTCAACGGCCAGGGCAGATAACCGGAATGTTAACGGCCACAAGGCAGAAGATTCCGCTTGTCACTTAAATTTAAACAACCAAATACAGAGAAACTCCACCGGAGGGTGGCTAGAATTTTCCAACTTGAAAACCACGTTGTTGCTCCCGGGAATATCCGAACAGCCAACAACGAACTCCAAACGACACAATGTGAACAGTCTTGACTTGCTGGTAGATTAAATCAAAACTTAACTTTCGTGTCCAGGGTCGGTGAGCCACGGACCTCGTAGCAATGGGAACAGCCCCACACACTCCGACACCACATAGAGGCCGCCATCGGCCCCGGCCAAACTACAACCCGCGGAGAATTCCTCGCTGCTCCACGCCAACCGACCGACTCCAACCGGAAATGGTGAAAGGAGCAAATATATGCCGGTCGATGAGACGACCGACCGAACGACCAACCAATGGTCGTCCCGCTCCAGTCTCCCCCCGTCGGACGGTTCATGTGTGTCACCAGCGGTGGGCGCTCCGTCCCCGACTGCACTGCTGGTCCGTCCCGAACTGACTGCCAGACACACGACGACCCGGAAATACTATCGGTCGCTCCAGAGGTGGTACGACAGTGCACTTACGGATACGCGCTGCTGCTGCCGCTCACGGGCAAGTAAGGCAGGAAGTTAGTAAATAAGAAAACGAGGCGGCAGTACCGTAATAGAAGATGACAAACAATAAATGGGATAAACGCGGGCCGTGCACGGCTCAAACAACAAAGGATTAAGAAATGAAACTGCAAAGCGCTACCTAGAAGCGCCTGAAGCAAAAAGAAGAAAGAACTACGAATAAAACAATCTCCGTTAATTTGCCACGTCAAATTCTGATAAAATCCCTATCCTTCGAGGACTGTCTGCATCATCGACGTCAGGGGCTAAATCTGCTCCTGTTGTCGTTACCTTTTCGTGAACTTCCGTGTTATATCTCGATACTTGTTTCATATAAGCTGCTGGGTTTACGAAATTAAAACGCCAGCTAGAACTTCACAAGCTTCACTGCCCATTGTTGATGTCGTATCAGTGATTTATAATGTCTTACGTAGTAATTGACACATTATAAGGCTTTTCAGTCCAATTTGTAGGGCGCTGGGAGAGGTCGTAAACCACACTTTTGTTATATGATAGGTTAGGCACGTCGCAGAAAGTGTAAACGTCCTTAGAGGTCGTGTCCTTGCTTGTAATGGCACGAAGTGGCGATGTCGATATCGCAAGGCGCTTTGAATTACTGATCTGCCGCGTGCCGCGTGCTTCACTCTTCCGCGAAGTCGTCGTTGTGAATGCGGACGTGCTTCGACTGCTTTCGTGAGCATCCGAGACTGCAAGTGTTTCCGCATAAAGCTCTTCAGATGACAGCCGGTGATAGAGCCGCGGGCGCCCGGCCCGACCTTGGAGCCTGCTTGCGCACCAGCTCCTCTGTGTTCAGAGTCGAAGCGCCTTCCCGTACCCAGCCACACCTGTTGCGCGTAATTAGTTGGCACCATAAACACGCAATGGGTATTCAATAACAAGTAATGTGTCACGGCTATAAACATGGGGCCTATTCTCTTTTTATTCAGGCTGCTACAAAACACTGTTTTTCATTACACAGTACTTAACGCTTCACCCTCATTCATACTGCTGGTACGTTATTATCAGCAAAGGAAATGAATAACTGCATTTGCGAAAATGGAAAGTGTTACAACACGAGTACTATCTTTCTCTGTGTTACAGAAGTTACCCTGCATTTATCCATGTTGAAAGAGAGCTGTCAGTCATTTAACCAATTGAGAATTTTATCCAAGTCTTTCTGTATTTCCTTTCGATCATCCAACGGCGATACTTTCCTGCACAAAACGCACTGTCAATAAACAACCGTGGACAGCTGCTGATCCTGTCTGATTAACCGTTTGTGTCTACAAAGAACGTTCTAAGTCTTACTAAGCATCCCTGCGCCACACACGATGTTTATCAAACTCTTTGGAGATGTTCGTCACATAACGAATATTAAATAATTAAACTTCCATTCCATTTTACCCTGAAGTCCATCATCAACATGTGTACGAAATGTGATAACCGCAGGCACGAATACACTGTGGCACGGAGTGCTAGTCTGGAACGCACGCTGTGTCAGTTCGTGAGTATTGCTGAGTGAAGACTGGTACGACAGTATACGTTTTCCGATCAGATTCCAGACACTATGGCCATTTTGGAAGCGTATGGCAACATAATTTACCATTCTTGTTAATACTGGCAAGCATTCAGCCTCGTTCGACAAATCATTCCTGCAGTCGTATTCAATAGCTCCCCACAACACGATTCCAGCATTTGGAGAGATATCGATGCTTCTTGTGACCTATCACCAGGTCTATGGATACGTTGCCGTCGATCCGTCGATTCGACCGCACCAACACGAGTGAGGCTCGTCGCCGAACACCGCGAATGCTACTCAGTGTGCCAATTTACTCTGGAAAATGCAAATCTCTGTTGTCTGTGATATGATGTCAACAGTAAAAAATGAATGGTAAAACGAGACCTCGTCACAGCTCCCAATAATCTGTTTCCGACGATCCGTGGTGATAAACTTCCTGCGACCTCTGTCTGGATTTCAGCTGTTAATCCGTCTGTTCGTCAGAGCCAGTCGAACAATGCTACGATCTTCGAGTCGTGTGGTCCTTCTGGCAGGCATTGCCCTCCAGATTCTCTCTCGTTACCATCACTATGCCGTCATTGCATAGTATTTGATGTTTCAGTAGCATACACGTGCACGTCCTCTGAGCATGCTTTGTTGCGATCTTTACTTGAATAAATACCTTAACGTCAGATAGATTCAGTAGCCACACTTTATCTGTAGGAATTCCTTTTTCTGTACTTAAATAAGTTCGCTTGGGAATAAATTTTGAATCGGAATAGTGAACCATCAGTTTGACAGTGATCGGTTGAAATGTTCATCGTGTACACTTTCCATTTCGTTCAGTACACATACGCAGCAACAGTACCACAATGTCGACTACTAACAAAAAAAAAAAATGATATTACTTAATAACCTTGCGAATATGTGAATAGTTCGAGAAATATTTACTAACAGAACCCAGTACGTTATACTGGACTAGGAATGTCCTACAGAAGCGAAAGTAATAACGGGTGTGCCGTAAGAAAGCTGATTGAGACCTCCTATATTCTCCGTACACATAAAGGATTAATGAGATAGGATCAGCGGCATTGTAAGATAGTTCGATGACGATGCCCATGACTACGGGAAAGTATCGTCGTTTACTGTCGAGAGGGAATGCTAAAAGACTTGAACGAAATTTGTAGTTTATTTGAATGACGGCTCTCTTTAAAGATGGATAAATGTAAGACAATGCCTATAACATAGAGAAAGATAGTGCTCAATTACAAGATTACATAAAGTCGTAAAAGTATGCATGTTTATTCAAATACAGAGATATGTAAACAAGCTGAATACGGCGCTGCGATCGGAAAGTCCTATATGAGACAAGTGCCAGGAGCAGTTGTTAGACAGGTTACTGCTGCTACAATGACAGGTTATCAAGATTTGAGTGAGTTTGAATGTGGTGTTATAGACGGTGCACGAATGATGGGACACAGCATGTCCGAGGCAGCGATGAAGTTGGGATTTTCCCGTACGACAATATCAGGAATCCGGTAAAACATCAAATCTCCGCTGCAGCCGGAAATGATTCTGCATGGACGGGACCAACGACTGAAGAAAATCGTTCAACGTGATAGAAGTGCAATACTTCCGCAAATTGCTGCAGATTTCAATACAGGGCCGTCAACAAGTGTCAGCCTGCGAACCATTCAACGAAACATCATCGATGTGGGCTTTCGGAGCCGGAGGTCCACTTGCGTAACCTTGATGACTGCACGACACAAAGCTTTAGCCTCGCATGGGCCCATCAAGACGGACAGTGGACTGTTGAATACTTGAAATATGTTGCCTGGTCGGACAAGTTTCGTTTGAAATTGCTTCGAGCGGATGGACGTGTATGGAGACAACCTCATGAATCCATGGACCCTGCATGTCACCAGGGGACTGTTCAAGCTGATGGAGACTCAGTAACGATGTGGAGCGTGTGCAGTTGAAGTGATAAGGGACCCGTGATACGTCTAGATACGACTCTGACAGCTGACACGTACGTAAACTTCCTGTCTGATCACCTGGATCCATTCACGTCCATTGTTCATTCCGACGGACTTGGGCAATTCCAACAGGACAATGCGACACCGCACACATCCAGAATTGCTACAGAATGGTTCCAGGACAGTCTTCTGAGTTCAAACACTTCCGCTGGCCATCAAACTCTTCAGATGTGAACATTATTGAGCATATCTGGGATGCCTTGCAACGTGCTGTTCAAAAGAGATCTCCACCCCCTAGTACTCTTACGGATATATGGACAGCCTTGCAGGATTCATGGTGTGAATTTCCTCCAGCACTACTTCAGACATTATTCGAGTCTATGCCACGTCGTGTTACGGCACTTCTGCATACTCGCGAGGGCCCTAACGATATTAAAGCGCAGACACAATTTTGATCCAGCAGCGATAATGTATTGAGACACAAAGGAATTACGGACATGTAAGCAGGAGACTATGGTTCGAATCCCGGTATGGCACAAATTTTCAACCTTCTCCAATAATTTAAATAATGTACACAGCCAATATCTGTAATTGCTTTGTGTCTTAAAACTGTTAGGTAAATTTCGAGAATTTCTATTCGAAAAAGACTGCGAACGTTCGTCACCATATGTCGCGTATAAACCATAAAAATAAAATTAGAGAAGTTATGGTGCGTGAAGAGGCACACAGGTGTGAATTTATTCCTCGCTAAGTACTCGAATGGAATATTAAACAAAACTGTTAATACCGGTACGATGTACCCACCGAAATGCACTGTACATACGGATTATATGTGTGAATGTAAGATCATCTGCAGGATGAGCGAGGTGGCGCAGTGCGTAGGATATTGAACGCGAACTCCAGAAGTGCAGGATTTTAAGCTCTGTCAGTCCAAACCGCTTTAGAATTTTCACGGTATCGCCATCTCATTTCAGGTGAATGACGAGATGTTTTCCCAAACCTTTCCGCCACACTTGTTGACATGACCAGACGCTCCGTCGCTAATAATCCCGTTACTGACAATTTGTTAAACACTTACGTTTTTTCCGTTTCACGGGAATACATCCTGCTACATAACTGAACTGCAATACTTGATAGGATTTCCCAGAGTCTGCTACAGCATTTCAATAGCACCCTCCCTCGAGTGTTCACGTGCTGACGACATTTTCTGCACGAGTCAGAAATGCAAGACTAAAGCACAAGAAAACAGCAGATTAAATGTTTTTAACATTTAAGACAGACGGACGGCATATTTGTAAGAGTGAAGAAATATGGAATATTGGCAGTTTGTTTGTTTCTTTGGGTAGGAATGATTACTGTTGCTGGAATGCTGTTGCTGAGCTCTTTAACTGAACTGGAAGTAATGACCGATCGACTAACGTGCATCAGAAAAATTTCGCATTGTGACTGCTGTTTAGCCACAAACATCTGAAGCTTTCGTCGTTTGCTTCCATCCCTACTGGTAATTACCGACATCAGTTACGTTATCTCGTTTACATTTCTTCACATCTCTGCTATTTTATTAGCAGCTGAGCGGAATTGTAGCTGCGGAGATCTCTCCTCGTTTGCCTAGAGGGAAGACATCCTGCTAGGGACTTTAAGAATTCCTAGACTGTTGTCCCAGCGCGAGCGGCGGCGACGAGAGGATCCACGACGGGAACTATCTAATCGCGCTCGCTCGCGTCACCGGCAGTTTGTTTGCGCATGGGAAGCAGGCTGTTTTCCCGCTGAACAAAGGCCACGATTTCGTTTTGCGAGGCCACGTGTGACTGCGTCAGCGCTGCAGGATGCCCGCTCCCCGCGGCCTCGACACACCCGGCTGCCGCGGCGCTCTCTGGATGGAGCCCGCGCTCCGGCCACAGCGGCGTCAAAACTGGGAGGGAGTTCAGCAGTAACGACGAACCGACAGATCTGATACGAGATACTGAATTCCTTAAACCAAATTACAAAAGAACTGTCAAATGTTTTGTGCAATGATTTGCCGAAAAGTATAAAATAAAATACACTGAGTGATGCTATAAACCATCGACGGCAGCTGCTGTGTTCATATGTTAGTGACGGAAGGAGGCTACTGAGTAAACTTCCATCATATAAGTGTCCTATAGTACTCAAAATTCTAAATTATACACACTGAGCTTTAAATTCTCAATCGTCATCTAATTTGCTATAAATTACTTCGAAAATCATTCATAGACGCGTCACTTTTAGACAAATAATTCCACAAAATATCTGACTGACATTTTTTAGTTTTTTTTATTTTCAGACTTTCTTCAGAAAGCATCGATCAATATGCAACTATTATTAGGAGAATATAAACCTAGAGAAAGGTGAGAAGTTGCCATTTATGCTGTGATTTGATATTTTTTACACTAGCTCTTCGTGAAATATTTCAGTTTTACCTCGGATCAGTAATTAAGTAATACACAGATTACTTTCAAGCAATTCAATCTTGGTTTGCAAAACTAGACCTCTCGCTAGTCAGTTTCATACCCCATTTATTCATATTCCACTCATTGTTTGGCCATGAACATTCAGACAAAAATCCATTCTGTAATTTCTATGGCGTCTTGTTTTCGCGCCGCTCAGACATTTGACCAAAAACAGGAACTGGTTATTGACACAAGTGTCACGAATACTGACATACGAAAGCACAAGAACTGCATATTCAGCTGTACACATTCTGTATTCGCTACTACCAGTAACTCTCTCAGAACTACTGTAGTCCTTGGGAGAGCTAGTAACGCAAAACAGTTCCACTTGTTTGTTGGTGTGGCCATCTTCCGCAGCAGCTGTTAAAATCTGTTGCTGTAGGTTATCCGGCTTTAACTGACTGCAATCTTATTAAAAATAATGACACCAGTCCCGTTTCGCTTTCATTTATATGCATCTTCCGTGGTTATTCTGCAAATTCGATACATACGTTTGCACATTTTTGATTGTTTTAGGTTAAAAACAAGCTCAAGACGGATAACCTATAATAATGGAATTCCACCTGTTGTGCAAGATACGTGAGACCGGTGATATTCTCAGATTTCAACAAGAATATAATAATAGTTGGTGAATAACGCAACTAGCCACAAATACTTTTTGGAATGTTTTCTTTCAGTGCCACAACCGGCTATGGCCACCTTCAGTGGCTTATATTTTCAGTTACACAGACGTTTCAATCGACAGTATGCCGTCTGCTCCTGCAGTCAGTTCCAGTAGATGCCGACTTGTTTTGTTGTGGTCCATATAGTTTTCCTGGTTGATGTAGGTGTTACTGCATTGCAAAGAGCACACATAATAAATCCAATTCCAAAGAAAGCCGGCGCTGTCAGGTGTAAATACCACTGACTCATTACTTTAATGAGTCACGGTTGAGGAATAGTGACATAACTTATTTAGAGGATACTGTAAAAATTGGTAGAAGCCGGCCTCAGCGAACACCAGTTTGAGTTCCGGAGAAATGTAGAAACACGTCAGGCAATAGTGGCCTGCTACTTATCTTTAAAACAGCTTACAGGAAGACAAACCTACGTTTATAACATTTGCAGATTTAGGGAAAGCTTTCGACAGTCTTAACTGGACTACACTCTTCGACATTTTGAAGGTAGCAGAAATTAAATACAGGGAGAGAAAGGTTACTTATAACTTCTATAGAAACCAAACTGCAGTTATAAGGATTGAACAATATGAAACCTAATCCACAGTTGAGAAGGGAGTGAGCCATACTTGAGAAGGGAGTGAGATCTAACCAGAATGTAATTCATTCTATGCACTGACCTAGTACAAAAAGAAACCAGGGAGAAATTTAGAGTGGGCATCAAAGTTTAGGGATAAGAAATAAAAATTTTGAGGTTTGCCGATGACACTGTGATTTTCATCAGGTTACCTTCCATTAGGAACGAGGGTGCACTCAGCGACTATGATATGAATTACAAATGACAGAGCACAGCAACCAATCGTCCTTTTTTGCAGGTTTTATTTGGCAAATCTAGATTTCGGCTAGTACCTAGCCATTATCAATGCACTATTTCATCTATCAGATCATTGAAACAGAACGTGACTGGAAGAAGGCCCTGGTCATAGCAATCTATAAAACGGGTAGAAAATTGGATGCACAGAATTACCAGCCAACTTCACTGACATCGATTTGTTGTAGAATTGTGGAACATGCGTGTTCAGACATCCTTACTAGACTCTGAGAAGTTCATGTGCAGAAACAAGCACTGTTTTAAGAAAAAGCGGTCATGCCAGACACAGCTGGCCCTCATTGTGCATGATACAAAACAGGCTTCCAAGTCGATGCCATATTTCTCGACTTTCGAAAGGTGTTGGACTCAGTTTTGCACTGTCACTTGCTCCAAAAAGTGTGTGCCTAGGGTCTATCCGATGACATATGCGGTTGGATAGAAAGTTTTCTAACAGACAGAGAGAGCTGCATATCTTCTTGAATGTGGAGACTTCAACAGAAACAAGCGTTCAAAGATAAGGGAAATTAGAGCTCGTACAGAGGTGTTCAGCCATTTTCCTTGGCGTGATCCGCAAGTGGAGCAGAGGGGGAAATAAGACTTTGGCACGATTAGTGCCCTCCACCACACACCGCATGGTGGCTTGTGGAGTATAGGTGTAGATGTAGATGCATCAATGCATGTCAGTTCCCTGTTGTTCGAGCCCGAACAACAGGGAAGTGTCAGGCATTGATACTATGAAATAGTGGATTGATATTGGCTACGCACTACGAAATCTACATTTGCCGAATAAAACCTGCAAGAATGGGCCACTGTAATTCTGTCACAGACGGAAAATAACTTGGAAGAACAGTGGAATAGAATGGATAGAGTCTTGAAAAGACATTATAAAATGAACACCAACAAAAGAAAAACAAGGGTAATTGAGTGTACTCGAATTACATGAGGTGATGCTGATGGAATTAGGTTCGGAAATGAGACACTAAAAGTAGTAGATGAGTTTTGCTATTTGAACAGTGAAGTAACTGATGATGGCCGGAGTAGAGGTAAATGGTAATAATATGACAACCATTTTTGGAAAACAGGAATTTTTTAACATCTAATACAAATTTAAACCGTTAGTACGTCTATTAGAAGTTATTTTTATGGAGTGTAGCCTCTTACGGATGTGATATGTGGACAATAAACAGTTCAAACTTGAAAAGAACAGAAAATTTTCGAATGATGTGCTACACGAGAATGTTGAAGATCAGAGACGGAGATCGAATAACTAATTAGGAGGTACTGAATCGATATGAACAAAAAAAAATGCGTCACAACTTCACTAAGGACGGGATCGGTTGACAGGACACATCATCGGCATGAAATGACAGTCTAGTAATTGGGAAAAGTTTGCGGATAAATACTATAGAGGGAAACCAAGGCTTGAGAAAATTAAGCAGGTTCTAGTAAACGTAGTTTTCAGTAGTTACACAACATGAAGAGGATTGTGCTGAACAGACTGGCGTAAAGAGCTGCATCAAATTAGTCTTCGGACTGAAGACCGCAACAACTACCAGTAAATACAAGTTAGTAACCTCGGACAACATTTTCTTCTTATTTACCAAGGATACTCGCCAAACAGCCAAACAGTTACTTTATTCAGACAACCAGTTTAGGCAACTCAGTAATACCATGTTCAGGCCCTACATGTGATACTTGCGTACTGGAGCCATCGGTATCTGGATGCCGTGAATTCGTTTTTCGAATGTTTTCTGCAAAGACTTGACAACAACTTAGCCGTCCGAGAAAGCTTACCTACAACTTGTAGAAAAACAAAACTACAGTTATAAGGGTCGAGGACATGAGCCATAGTTGAGAAGTCTTTTTCTGGTTGCAGTTGGGCGAATCAAACACTTGAGAAACGAATTCACGGTATCCAGACACTGATCGCTCCAGTATGCATGCATCGACTGATCTGGTTGTATATACGTAAGTGCATATGCTGCCTGAAGATGGGATTATCGAGATGCAATTTTCCTCGGTAAATATTTGACCAGCCACACCGTCCATGTCTACAATGGATCAAGAGAGAAAATTTTCTTCAGTCTCCCTCTAAATATCGAATTAATTCGGATCTACTACCAAACTTGAAACACAGGTGGCACAGAATGTCGTTGCTTAATTTTTCATATACATATTTACCAGAATCAAGAATGCCCCTGTCGTAGAAAACAAAGGCGAATATGTCCTGGGCAGACTTAGGGATTTAGCCGGCCGCGGTGGTCTCGCGGTTCTAGGCGTTCAGTCAGGAACTGCGCGACTGCTACGGTCGCAGGTTCGAATCCTGCCTCGGGCATGGATGTGTGTGATGTCCTTAGGTTAGTTAGGTTTAAGTAGTTCTAAGTTCTAGGGGACTGATGACCACAGATGTTAAGTCCCATAGTGCTCAGAGCCATTTGAACCATTTGAACTTAGGGATTTAGAAACAGAGAACTAGCTTTTCGGCTTGTCTGGCAGCTTCAAAGACATTTAAATCGAAACGTCTTGA
This sequence comes from Schistocerca cancellata, assembly GCF_023864275.1. Classification (NCBI taxonomy): domain Eukaryota; kingdom Metazoa; phylum Arthropoda; class Insecta; order Orthoptera; family Acrididae; genus Schistocerca; species Schistocerca cancellata. Next base: position 79,585,454 of record NC_064633.1, on the reverse strand, counting down.
TATATGCGCGCTTTCAGCTTGAAGTCCGAGTTCTGTTGCGTCTGAACGCATCAAATGCTGATTTACCATTAAGATTACAAACCTGTGATAGAACTTATTCTAAAGTCATGATCGACAAGACATGTGACTGAGCTCTTGGGAAGTTCTGATGGAGTGCATCAAAACGATAGCAAATAACAACTAACCAAGGAAACTAAATACTCTAACAACAATCACAAAGCCGAACTAATGTGACAACAGACATTTTATGTTCTTCATTTATTACGTAAACTGCAAATGAGAGATTGCGCAGGTGACGACTTCAGGTGGAACATTCCGATTTAAACTTCTTCCTATACTTCATTGGCAGATTGCAATTCACTCATTCCATATACTCAAAGAGTTCACAAGACGCTCCATATATTACTTGCAGTGGGCCACAGCGCATGTGGGAAGGAAGGCGTTCAGTCGCTTTATTACCTTGTTAGCAGGGGCTCTCTAAAGCGATGTAAATGTGCTTACCAACCGCACGTAGGAAGTCCTTGAGGCCAACGACGACGTCTCTTACTGTTCGAAGGCCAGTAACTTGTGGGAGTTACTGCCTTGTCGGTCGGCGAAGAGCGCCCATGCTTTGTCGCTAACACGAGTTTATACTCTCCAGAGAATTTACCCATTTGTCATGCCTTCTGCAACAGAGAAACGAAGACATCGGGAACAACATTTCTACTGTTATGGCATAATGACTAACAACAAATGATGCGCAAAGGATGTATTGCGTTCATTGGTCGAATTTGGGGGAGCAGGAATGGCGAGGTGGCTGCAGGACATTTAGTTCTCACGCGCTATGCACAACTGACCTCAGTTAAAATTCCAGTAATTGTCCATTTTATAACGAGAGCTTGAAATGTAGAATTCTGGGACACGTCTCCCAGAGATAATAATCAAGTTTGGTTGTTTTTATTGCGCTTTTGAGTCAAATAGAGTAGTTGGCTGCACGTAATTTGAGCTTATGCCTTCATTCCACTCCGTACTCCGCTACAAAGGATATATCGTGTTGATTGGTCGAACTCGGGCAGGCAGGAATGGCGAGATGGCATTCAAGCATTGTAGCCACACATGGACACAACAGGATGGCGAAAGACTGTGGAGACTCACCTCTCATAGGACCTCTTCCATGACAGCATATACGGCTTCTCGCTCTGTTCGTAATTCTTGTAATCATTGCCAAAAAGAAGTCTGTTTCTGTTCAGTAAGGGGGCGCAGTGGTGTGCAAACCGTAACAGTAGGAGCCACGTCCAAACGCCCATCCGATCACTGACGATTCTTTCCCCTTTCTCTGTACGCGTGACGCAATGTGCCATCTGTGGCAACCTTGATGTTCACTGAACTTTATACTCTAAACTTTCTCGAACACGTTTGTTGTTGTTGTTGTTGTTGTTCTTGGTGTGGTCTTCAGTCCTGGGACTGGTTTGATGTAGCTCTCCATGCTACTCTATCCTGTGCAAGCTTCTTCATCTCCCAGTACCTACTGCAACCTACATCCTTCTGAATCTGCTTAGTGTATTCATCTCTTGGTCTCCCTCTATGATTTTTACCCTCCACGCTACCCTCCAGTACTACACGTTTAGAGTTGTCATTTTCAAAAAACATTAATTTAAAACGGAGGACACTACTCTACGGACACTTTCTATTTACCTTCACAATTTTCTCACTGGTTTATAGGCGTACTGCAAGAGTAATGTCGAGCATTACGTGTTCTGGTATAGACTACCATATTATTCAGTGCTTGAATGAAAGCTTTTCATTTTTGTCCGCTGGAGGACATGCACTATGATAACGATTTATAGAAATAATGAGCTATCGTCGAATACTGCAAAAAAATTCATTTTTATCTGTCAGAAAGACAATGTTTACATTCAGTTCCCATAAAAACGTGCATGTAAAGGTCTTCGTAAAATAAATGTCTAGAAATGAAAATCGTACATTCCTCGAACCCAGCTACTTACTACATTTTCCGTGGGGATTAAGCGTTATTTGGAGATGGACTGTTAAGCTCTTGTGTTGTCTCCGTGAGAATCGATGAACTGGTCTTCATATCGATCCGATCAATTCTTTATTTAACACTTGAACTTTTTGACTGTGCAAAAATTTGTAAAATAGGTGAGCAAATATTCGCGAAATAGAGAGGGACTCAATACAGTGGGACTAAAAACTGTAATTCACTCAGTGTAATTGTGCTTTAGACCGCATTGGCTTAATCGGCATAAAAACACTTCCACTGGCCACCAAACTCCCCTCGTACTCTTACCGATTTATGGACAGACCTGCAGGATTCATTGGTGTCAATTCCCTCCAGCACTACTTCAGACATTAATCGAGTACATGCCACGTCGTGTCGTGGCACTTCCGCGATATTAGGCAGGTGTACCAGTTCGTTTGGCTCTTCAGTGTACTTTCTGTATTTTAGACAAGATTACACAGGAAGTTTCTCATTCATAAATCGCATTGTAGCGTTTGTTTGTCAGAATATGGTGCTATATCTAGTATAAAAAACTAAACTCTGCCCGAACAGGCAACAAAGGCCCAACGGTACTGACCGGTCGCCGTGTCATCCTCAGCCCACAGGCGTTACTGGATGCGGATATGGGGTGACATGTGGTCAGCACACCGCGCTACCAGCCGTATGTCAGTTTACGAGACCGTACGTCTAGTATAAGAAGCGGAAATATTTATCAGCTCGTGTCGAAATCCCGTGGCAGCAGGATCGTGATATATCGAGACTGTGGTTTACGCTCCGAGGTGCTGCTTGCACTGATCGGACTACACGACAGTCATACGAATATGAACGGATGCGTTCAGTAGCGCCCTGCTCAATACCACGAAAGATGACAACGGCACCGTGCGACTAGCACACGAGATGTCCGACATATTGTTCATCGTACAGCCACGTCTTCTTTGAGTTACGAGATGGGATTGCTTGCAGCAAAACAATTACACACGTGGACAGTGCGGCGTTTGGAGCACGACGGAAAGTCAGCGCGCCGATCGTAGTTGCAGCTTCCCTTAGCGCGGCAGCAGAGAGGCGGGAGTGGTATCAGACGTGTATTTTGGAGTTGAGCTGATTCTGTATCCCGTTCCCTGGTTCTGTTTGCTCCACTGAAACACTGAGAAGTTGTTGAAAATATCTTCCACTCACAGATGATAAAAATGAGGAAGACATGTAGCAGCCGTTACAGTAACCGCCATCCGCCGGCCTCGTGGCCACGAGAGAGTAGAGACAGTGGAGATGGCCGGCGTCGCAAACAGTCCGCGCCGAAAGTGCGGGCGGGTCGCATTCCTGAGCCGTGATGGCTCCGGCGGCGGCGGCAGCGGCGGCGGCGGCGGCGCACAATCGCCCATTACTCGGTTCGCTGCGCGCGCGGCTCGACGCCCACCGCCGCAGCTCCGCCACAGCCGGGGTCGCCACCTCAGCCCTGTGCGTTTTGCCGGAGATCAGTCAGTAATTAAAAGAACGTCAGACATAACGTTCAACAATAACGTTACCAACTTTTTGTTTTTCTTTTGTCGCGTCCGAGCTGCTTCCATCAGAAAGTAAGGAGGGAAGCAACCACTTTATAAACGCTAATGTAAGAGAATACAGTGCGTTTCACGTGTGACACTACAGTTGCGTCCGGCGTTGCGTTCCAACCGATACAGGAGAGGCACGCTGCGATCGCTGCATCCACTGCGGCCCGTTCGTCGGACTCTCACAGGTGGCTTACCGTGCAGTTAGCAGCCGTGTTGGAACCGTAACCGAGAAAATCGTTGCGCACTTTACGAGAGACACCCGTAATATTTTAATTATCACCGTGAAAAAAATTACATAGTCACTTGTCGTTTGATTCTAACATGTGTGCCCGTTGAAATTCCCACGCCACAATATCGTAGCACGCCGTCAGAGGAGGCAGAACAGAATGGCACAGCCCGTTGACAAAGTGGAGATAGGCGTTACTTAGGGCGGTAGCGCTGAAATGCTAATCATTTGCTTATCGAAAGATGCTCACACTTCGTGCAAGTTTGACGTTTGTCGCTTGCCATCTTCGCGGTGTTGCAATTTTTATGTTCGCTAGTGTAAATGTGATTCGAGTGCTGCATCTGACTGGCATCACACAAGGCACATTTATTTTAGCTGAGGTGTACTAATTCATGAAAACTATAGAAGATTTACATCCACAGCCGCATAACGACTACTGAAAGAGTGTAGCGGTCGCGCGGTTCCAGACTGAAGCGCCTAGAACCACTCGGCCACTCCGGCCGGCTACCTGCTCTAAGACAGCAAATACAATAGCAAAGATTAATTAAAAACACAAGCAATTGATCACCAAATGGGTGAAATAAGATGATGGTAAACTTTGTAACACAACCGTTAACATGAACTGAACACTACATTGCTTGATTTATTCCAGAATGCGACCAGAACTATTAATTAGACATATATAACCTTTAATGTAGGCATTACTAGGTATTGTAATAAATAATACAATAGTTCCTTAAAGGGTACTAAGGCATATTATACCCGTTTAGGCGTGGGCCGAGGGAGCGTTACGCTGTACTACTGGCCACCAGACCTCCTTTTATAACACACATGTCTTACAAGAACCAAGGGACCACAGACGGTGCTCCAGGAATCGACCTCTAAGAAGGTCCAACAACAAACATTTTCTCGAACGATGAGATAGGCAGCCAAGAGTTGCATTCACTTCACAAGATGGTAACTCGGACTAGTGGCAGTCTAACGAATGACTAATGATAATCTTGCTAAAGCTACCTGACGTCCGATAAACCATATGCAACGATGGAACAATATGTCAAAGCCGGAACCGGCGGTCTGCACGACGTCCCCATAATACTGTGTTTAGAGCGCCTGGAATGAGAAAGGAATCGCTACCACCAGAGTCGAAGAATCACCAACCGGCCTACAATCAAGAAAGCTGTGAAAACTACACACCTTAGCGGACAGCAGCGGCAAGGCGAGGAAACGTACACTGTCGTTATATACACTAACCCGCAGGGCAAGTAACTGTGGCGTTAGCGGCCACCAGGCAAGAAAAATTACTGCTGTTTGAACTTAACAAATTGTAACAAGTTGAACGCAGTAAATAGTATTAAGAAGTCGAGGAAAGCTAATCAGATCCACCTTCCCCAAGCACTCTACTCGCAGCTCTTCGCCTCGGCGAGACTACGAGCAGCAACACGAACCCAAGTCACTGCAGAATCGCGAGATATCACAGTGGTGGAGGTTTCTCTACTTAGATTAAAATGTACTCATCTTAAAGCTTGCTGGATCCGGTTTACGACGAGGTCGTGCACCCTCGTGACCACAGCCCTTCCATCTAGCAGTCCATGCGTGCTGCCAGCGTCCCGGCGTGTTCTGGCACTGCCCGGACCTGGCTCCCGAGTCCCCAACCGAACTGTCCCACTCACACGACCCGGAAAAACAACGAGATCGCCCCAAAGATAGGGCAACAGTTATTACATATCGATAACGGCCGCTGCTGCCACTAGCGGACAGGCAGCGCTAGCGAAACCGAGTGGCGCCAGTCGACACGAGAAGAAGACTAACAGCCGCAACCGTGTCAAATAAATGATACCGTCTGGCCTCCAACAGAGGGCGGAAACCTACAAACAGCACCAATGCGAGCCGCAGCACGGCTCAACTACCACGTCGGTAGTCACCGAAATATCTTCCGAAATATCTTTTTCTAATCATTAAAGATTAGTCGTTACAGTTACGACGCCAAGTTATGAGATATATAACGATGCAAATCAATTTTGTAGGTTTTGTACCCACTCTGATGGTACAGAAAGTGAAAATATCTTCGACATACAAATTCCTCAAGCCGCTGTATATTTCAAGGGAAAAGATAGTTTCTACTTTTTCTGGGAATCACGTTTTCTCCTTCTTACGCAAACGGGGAGAGGGTAAAAAAATTCACGCTACGCTTCTATATGAGCCCTAATCTCTTTTCTTTCATTTGTACTGTTGTTACGCGAGATGAACGTTGAAGACACTAATACTGTTCAGCAGTACATAGAAAATGTTGATTCTCTGTACTTGCTCAGTAGCGTTTCGCGAAAAGAAAGTTTTCTACCCTTCAAGAATACCCATTTAATCTCACGGAGAATTTCCGTAACACTAGTACTGATCGAACCGATAGGTAACAGATTCAGCAGCACCCCTCTGAACTGCTTCGCTGTCTTCCTTTAAACCGACTAGCTGGGTTCCCAAACATCGAGCTCAGTACATCGTTACACTCTTCCAAAAATCACGCTATAAATCGTAGTCGGCCATTGCCCCCTCTAGAATAGATCTTAGGTGCTCGTTCCATTCCATATCTTTTCGCTAAGTTACGTCTAGAACTTTGATCGATGTGACTGAATAAAGTATTATACAATTAGTAACATATTCGAACATTACAAAAATTTTGTTCCTACACAGTTTATTTACATTTAAAGACAGCTCCATTCATCCTGCCAAGCAGAAATTCTGTCCAAGTCATCCTGAATGTGCCTACAGTCACTCAAGGAAGACACTTACCCGCACAGAATATACAGAATAGAATTATGAAGAAGCAGTCAGGTTGCCGCACACCCCGTCCAACTGATCGTTTATGTATTCATGCATGAAGAACAGGAAGGTGCTATCACGTTTCGCAGTGGCACTCCTGACATTTTGCCACTGATCAGCACTAGCCATCCAGGACAACGTACAGAGTTCTATCATGTAGAAAGTCCTGGAGTCAGTCACATGTTTTAGAAGTTACTTCCTGTTCTCGGACCTTTGTGGCACAGTGTCCAAAGCTTTCCGAAGATCTAAGAATATACAATCTGCTGCTGGCCTGTATCACAGAAAAGATCGAGCGGTGTTTCGCATGAACAATATTGAGTCCATGGTGATCTATGAATAGGCGCTTTTCTCTAGGAATCTCGCCATATTCGAGCTTAGAATATACTTACGGATCCTGCAACAGACAAACATAATGAATTTTGTCTGATTTTGCGCATCCAATTATTGTTCTTCTTCTGTAAGGAAGTAAAGAGGCTCTTTTCACTGTCTTCTATTTCCACAACGGACGGTTCGCCCACTGAATGAAGGACTTTCGATTCACTTGGCGATTTTACTTGGAATTAGAATTTTCTATCATTCTCCGAAAGATCTTTCGCTTGAAGTTCACCTGTCGGCATTTTTGTGTCCTTTTCTTGACAGAGAATACAATATTTCATTGTTTCCTCAGCTGCTGTTCTTGAAACAGGGTGAGCATTTACCATTCTTAACCGACTTCCTCAGAACATGCTTATGCAAAGCACGATGCTGCATAATTTTAATATTATTCAAATTAAATGATATCATTCCATTCTTAAAGAGGATACCGACGATGCTTATCGCCTCTGTCGAGCATAAACAAACTGCAATAGCCTCCTTGTTAGATTTGACATCGAGACTATAATAACGTCGTCATCGTTAATCCCAGCTTCTTTGCAGACACTGTCGATAAGGTCAGGTGTGTTTTTAGCCACGAAGCCTCAAATATTTATATTACGTTTGGGCTGTCGAACTAGCTGCTCAAGACAGTTTCGAAGAAAGGGTTCAGAACTACTACTCAAATCTGTCAGTGATTGCATGGACGTTCCAATCTATATACTCAGTAGGTTAAAGTGTTCCTCTGTCAGTATTGCCCGATCGAGATAGTGCCACGATGCTCGTCATCTACTCGCTTTGAATGGTTCTGCAAGCGTTGTAGCGAAACCGGCTGGCTGGTGTAGGCTTCCGATAATTAGTTTCAAAGCATCTGGGGCGGTTACTGGAGTCCAGATTGCTTAAAGTTGCATAAAGTGGTTTCTTCAGCTCTATAACCCAAATAAATTCATTATAAAGTAATCAGTAACCATCATATCATCTCCATGCTACATTTCACGAGTCATTTTTGCTCATTCTGTTAGAAAAGACAAAGAAATAAAATGTCTATATCTGCATCCTCAACATAGTGACAGATTCCATTGTACACACAATAACCGACTTGTATCAATAATCTTTCTATGGGTCATACTGACTGTAGGTTTATAGCTAGCGTGCTACAACATTATGCTTCAAGAAGGTATCTGGTCTAAAGTAGTATTGTATTGTACTGTAATATAACAAAAAAGTGTGTATTTGGGCAAGATAACTGCGGATATGTCGTAACACTGCTGCACAAACAACCACTGGTGACCGTACCCCCGTCATCCATCAACGAGAATTGAGCTGTGTGACCCCCCAACGAATTGCTTGTGAGTCCCTGACAGGATCAATGCCGACAGTACTGGCCCCTTAATTCGACTGGGTGTCGTGACGTAAGCTCTTATTTCTCTTCTGAGAAACCTCGTACCCAGCGACCAGATGTGCGTCTCGTGGCAAGATGACAAGTCGGTACCGTTAATTCATTTAGTGTCAAATAATAGCGACATAACAGACGAGTCACTCAGATGCCAAGAGAAGCGGTCTGTGGCATCTCCCCACTCCCCATTGCCTTTCTCCCCCCTTCCCCCCCCCCATCTCTCTCTCTCTCTCTCTCTCTCTCTCTCTCTCTCTCACTCTCCCTCTCCCTCTCCCTCTGTGTCTGTCTGTCTGTCTGTCTCTCTCTCTCTCTCTCTCTCTCTCTCTCTCTCTCTCTCTCTCTCTGTGTGTGTGTGTGTGTGTGTGTGTGTGTGTGTGTGGTTTTTTATGACAAAATTTAATTTACGCAATTCACAGGTTTATATTGAAAGAAATGAGCTGTTGTCTCTGAAGATTCGTTAAAATCTGTTTGCTAGATCTAGGGACAATGTTTAACGCAAACTGTCAATTTGCTTTCTTGAGAATCACTACGGAGTATTAGTAAGGTTGACATCAGTCTTAAACACATTTCTCCATCTTCAAAACATAGTCTGACAGTCAGCTGCCAAAAATGGGTGAATTTGTTAACACGCTTCCTTAAAAGTATTACAGGAGAGCAACGAGGAATAATTGTGTCGCTATTCTTGTGTTTGCTCACTACAGATTGTTGAATACCGAGTGTGACTAACCACTGTTTCTGATTTTCGGCTAAATAAATCTTCTAGGAAATTTTAATATATTCTATCGATGCAGTATCACGTAGTGAACCTCTGCCGTGCCTACGAGATATGAACATCTTATTAACAAAATTCAGCATCATCACTAATTGCTCATTCAAAAGAATTAAATCGTGTAATATGGGCTAAAAAGACCAACAATATCCATGGTCAGGTTATAGAGGGCCTCCAAAAATTCACTTATTCTTATCAAACAGCAACAATAACGAAGAAAATAAGCCAGCCGCCAGAAGGCTCTTTTAAGATGTGGCCGTAGTGTGCCGACGTTGTTGTGTCAGAGTGGAGAAATATATCTAAATCAAATGCTCAAGACGTTCGCTTCGATTGAAATGCAAAATCCGGACAATTGTTGTTTGGAAAAAGTTATCATGTGTGATGAGACTTGATGTTATAAATGCGAACCTACCAAACAACGACCGACTGCAGAAATTCACATGAAGGGTTAACGCTCTGACGACGTAACCGACATTTTTACCCCAGTGTGGCACGCAATTTGAACAACACCCCAAAGAAGGACTTTTCTGACAGTTTCACATGGTTTTATGAACGTTCTGTGCGTTGTAGCCTACTCATGTCGCGGCAGAAAATGTAGATCACCTGAAAGATTAAAACCATCATCTTATTTTTCTATTTTTTATAAATCAGTCCTGAAACTTTTTGGACAGAAGGGGTGATTCTGCTACTATGGCGACCTTCATGAATATATATTTTCCCATTGCCTTTGTCCACTTGCAACATTCCCACCTTTTACTTTTCCCTATGATACTTCGTCGAATATCGTAATTCTGGAATTCACAGCAACGAAAAACAGTACAAATCTACGCCAACGCCCCAGTAACGAGGAGAAATTATTTACAAACAAGCCTAGATGACTGAACTATACGCTCCCTTATTCGATGGCATATTCGAAGGGAACTATGCAATTGGCATTCGCTGAAGGGGAGAAATGAGAGAAAGCACACTCAGGAGTACATTTGATGTACATGTGGTAGTACGGACTCTGTAAGACATTACAGAACTGCCGTTATGGATGAAAATCAACGCAAAGCAGACAGGAAAACTACGTATTGGGAGGACTGAGCGTCTGTAGCTGACAGTGACCTCCGGCCGACACTCCCACGTGTCTGCCACGTGTACACCGCAGCTGTGCCAAGCCGAGCTAAGATTAATGGACTTCAGCAACAGTTCATTATGTAAACAGAAGCAGCAGCTCGACAGCGACCCCCCTCCTTAGTGACTGACAGCGACATAAACACTAAGGAAGGAACCTAGCGGCTCCGTGAATCAATGCGGAATGAAGAAAATCCAGCTGTTGACATATGCAAACTCACTCTGCAGCACATCTCTACAAAGTAATTAAAACAAACATTTTTTTAGTGTGACTGATCTCACTTTCTACTGCTGACTGTAAGCAATGAAGGATAAATTTTATCTTTTGCAAAACAACATTTTCGCAACTTCAGTCACGTTTAATACCAATATTTAGTTTGATGCGAAGGCTTTCGACAGCTTATCATCATCACGTGCCTAACTGTTACTTATATCTCAATTGCGATCACAAAATAGTGTGAATTACGAAATGATATTTTTCTTTATGTGCCAGTGGAATTATGTACCGAAATATTTTTCGCCATGTTTCGGTAATATACTCTCATTTGGCGCACACAGTACAAGTACAAGCACAAGCAACACTTCCTCACCGAGCGAGGTGGCGCAGTGGTTAGACACTGGACTCGCATTCGGGAGGACGACGGTTCAATCCCGCGTCCGGCCATCCTGATTTAGGTTTTCCGTGATTTCTCTAAATCTCTCCAGGCAAATGCCGGGATGGTTCCTTTGAATGGGCACGGCCGACTTCCTTCCCCGTCCTTCCCTCATCCGATGAGACCGATGACTCGCTGTCTGGTCTCCCCTCCCCAAACCCCCCAACCCCCATGAAAAACAGGTTTCGAAAAAAAAAACACTTCCTCATACAGTTACTGAGACGCATATAAACAACTGTATCGATTAAAATCGGATACTTTCTCCGAAACAGACACGACCAGTTTCCTTCCCCGCCTTTGTCCTACTATCCGAGGGTGTGCTTCGTCTCTAACGCCCTCGTCGTCGACGAGACGTCACGTTCTGATCTTCCAACCTTGTTCTAGCGAACAAATGAAAAGACGATTACTAGAAGCTACCATACAGGTTACATCCCAAATCCACGAACAAAATATTGCAAGTTGTTCGGGAATATTTTCTGAGAATTTTGTTAGAAGGCAACCGAGGTCTCCAGTGGATCAATACAGAGCCATTGCATTTCGTATGACGGCTTAGGCCATTTACTTGTGTATCTGTATCGTACTGCAAACAGCAGCACAACACTGACGGAGCAGTGCCATTCATACAAGCAATGTGGCCAGCGTACAGACATATGCTGTTATGGGAGAATATACTCGTATGTGGATGATTTGGTCGCAATTTAAATAATAATAAAAAAACTTCTTGTGGTCCATATGTTCTGATGTGGAGAGGCATAATGTTGCATCGACGCACTGACCTCCAAATCCTTCAATACACTTCAATCACCGGTCAATGTTATCGGTACCTTGTACCCTTTCCCTATATGCTTATTTTCAAGGGTGCTTTCGGCCCTCATTTCATTTTTGTTCTTGGAACGAGAGGATACTCGGCGAATGGACTGGCCTGCCCGTCCCCTAACTTGAATCCCATGGAGCACGCTTGGGACGAATCAGGGAGACCTCCACACTATCAGCGCCATGCAGCAGCTGTCGGAGGAATGGAATGCCCTATCACAAGAACTTCTTACCAACCCTGCAATCTTGTGTCTAGCATGCGAGCACATTGCGGAGCATGCATTGTCTACGGTTATCACACACCCTACTATGAACCATGTGCCGCTTTTTGTAATGTCCAGGTGGTCATCATGAAGTTCAGTGACTTCAGTTTAATTATTGTCTTTGAGTAAGTGTCAGTTCTGTCGGTCGCACTGCGTATTTCTTTCAGTTATCTTCTATACTATACTGCAGCCGCTCTTCCTACGAATGGTCCAAGTTCCATCGACCTGTGTTACTTGGCAGTGACACATCATGCATAAGTTACTTTTATCTGTAAGTTTTGCAAACTCGTGCGTAAAATCGTTCGTTCCACATTCCTGAAGGCTCTCCTTTATGATATGATTTACAGAACTCTATGTGTGAATGAAAGCGTCAATGAATAAATACAGATTTTTATGTACTGTGTTTTATCTATTTCCAGTGACATTCTGTTTGCAGGGAAAAAGTTAAGTATCACAAAAATGATATTTAAACTTCTAAATGTTGAAGTTTCCCATTAGACTAGACTGTAGCACTTGCATAGTTAGCATATAGAACTATATCTGCTTCTGGGATGTACGATGGCAGATCGTTTATGTATAGCAAGAACGAGAGCAGACCCAATATCAATCCTTGTGGCAACTTTGTAAGTGGCTTCCTGTTTTAGAAACTGGACTACAATAGCAAGCCGTATATTTTGACGTTGATTTAATGAAACTACCCCTTATAATCAATAAATGTAATCTGACTTTGACAATAAAAAGTGGAACAGTCCACAGTAGCGCACACTTATTACAATAAATCGTGCAACTTTTAATTGGCAGGTATAATTTTTATGACTGAACGTCAAATACTGTGAAAATGAATCACAAGATCGTACTAAAAATACAGAGTGTAAAAGTGGTGAACTTACAGCTGAACGCAGTGCAGTGGGATTAGTCGCTTGACTATCACCACAATTCTTAAACATGAAAATGGTTGACTGCTGATAATACCTCTCCAAACCGTTTGCATACTGATGCGACTCCAAAGACTGAATTTTTATTAACTACCGTGGAACACTGAAGGCTTCAGTATCACGCTCTACGCAAGTTAGTCTTGGAGACATGAACACACACACACACTGTTCAAATGGGTCTGAGCACTATGGGACTTAACTTTTGAGGTCACGAGTCCCCTAGAACGTAGAACTACTTAAACCTAACTAACCTAAGGACATCACACACATCCAATGCCCGAGGCAGGATTCGAGCCTGCGGCCGTAGCGGTCGCGCGGTTCCGGACTGTAGCGCCTAGATCCGCTCGGCCACTCCGGCCGGCCCACACTTTGTAGAAAAATCTGCCGCAGCAACTCTGCATTCAGGAACCAGCGTCAAAACTTGCCTTTACACCATAAATTAATACATTCAGAGAAGTGGCTATTTCTCACTATTAACATGGGAAAACTTTGTACGAGCTGAGCTATAACATTATCTGCACTATTTGTAACCACTAAAGAGACATACGGGAAATGCTTGCAATAGGCACGCAAGAGATTACGTCAAACAAAGAACGCGCCATAAATTCGTGTAAATTGTTTAGGAAGGCAGAAATGAGTAATAGGAAATTCAAGTGAGTTGTCTGTATTGCCTTCAGACTAAATAAAAGTTAACGCAAAACACGTTGGGTTCACAATAAACATGAAAGATAAGTGAGAATTCTAGCAATCACAAATATTCAAGTTTTGCATACTCGATTTCCACATAAGCATAGAACAAAGTGTGGGAGCACTGAATGACTTTAGCACGGTTCATTAACCAATTTACTACTTACGATAAACGCAAATTCCTCGAATCTCTGGCAAATCTCGTCCCTAAATATCAGTTCACTTTTGTAATTCATCAGAAGTTTAAGATGAGAAATGTCTGAAAATAAAATGTACTATACGAATATCACACGAATGAAGTAACTCAAAACCTTGCTTATTAGCAACGTTTGCAAATAACCGAAACGGTCTCACCGAATCTCCAAACTGCTGTCGCCGTCTCTGAATTGCGTCAAGTCATTGTTCTACTTCCCGGAACCAAGGGTTCCAAACTCACTCGCGAGCATGGCCCAAACTAACTGCGTAGTCTCCGATTGGCTGGAAGCATGCGAAATTCACCCGGGGTAAACGCGCCACCCTGCAGTGTCTCAAAGCAACACAGTTCGAGGAGTCTCGACTGTATGTCGACACTACTTACGGAACGTCTTTGCGAAAGTTCGCGAGTTAAAGGAAACAAAGCTGTAGCAAAAATTGAAGGTGGCCTCCAACACGCGGGACAGCGCAGTGGTTAGCACACTGAACTCGCATTTCGGACGACGACGGATCAAACCTCCGTCAGGCCATCCGTGATTTTCCTAAATCCTCAAGGCAAATACCGGGACGGTTTCTTCGAAAGGGCACGTCCGCTTTCCTTCTCGTTCCTTCTCTAATCCGAGCTTGTGCGCCGCCTAAAATGATCTCGTTGTCGGCGGGACGTTAAATACTAAACTCCTCCTCCAAGCGTTTCTACTTGTAGCAACTACTTTCCATTCCGAAGGTCAGTTTCGCTGCGTGCAACTTCTGACGTCCTTAATGTACTCTTGTAGTTAGATGGGATGAAAGTCACTAACTAGCAATAGCTTTGATAGTAATCACATGTGTTCTGTAGTACAGTGCGTATGTGTTACTGTATAGTCCGAAGCAGCTTGTCAGAAGGAACATTCGGTAGGACTATACAGGAGGTCTCTCTTAACAGCCGTCAGGCGCATTTTCTTTGGTGTTTCGGCGGATATTCCAAGTTTATTTTCTTCAGCCTATACAACTACTGCTCGTCAAGTGTTTCGTGCAACGCCCAGTGCCGAGAGAAAACGTCGGTTTGCTTCCCATAACAAGCAAAATTATTTTTAAAATAGAACTGTGTGTGGCTATTCGATAGAGCGGTGCGAAAGCAGTCTAGTGAAATATTTCTTATGTCGGTACGTATTAACAGAATAACGAGTACTTCAGCAGCAACTGAGTAGCGCTGCTGTATGATGGCAGCTGTCGCTGCTGGAGTACTGTTTTACTTGTCCTGCTGGGGTGAAGTGAATGTCGCACTAGGCCAAACTGGGACAGTTCCATCGAATGGGCACACAAAATATCGCTTGTAACGGGAAACAGACCGACGCTTTCCGTCGACAATGGACGTCACGTGAAAGACGTTATGTGCAGTGTTTGTTTGGACGAAACTGTAAATATCTGCCGAAACACCAGAGAAAATGCGCCCGACGACTCTTAGGAGAGACAGCCAGTATAGCAAGCCAGAGCAGGGCACTGTGACGATCGAGAAACAAGTGTCTCGATCTGTGCAGTAATCACGGTAACACAATGCGAGCGCTACGAAATGTAGATAGCAGAACGAATGGAAGTTTGGGGCGTTCCTGGAAGTGTGCTCGGCTAGGGGAATGTTTTAAGGCGACCGCTCGCGACAAGCGGGAACTCCGGATTCGAGTCCCGGTCCGGCACAAATTTTGATTTGTTCTGAGATACTCTATAGCTGATTCGGAACCGTAATCGCAATCTGCCAATCACTGCTTAGCTAAGAAAATCTCCTATTTTTCGCAGCGAACGTGGCAGCGCATTTAAACAGTACTGGTCTCTCATTCGTGAGAAGCTGGTTGCACAGCCCAGTCCAGCTATCCGACTGAGAAGCCGGTCTCTCACAGCCAGTCCAGCCTTTCAGACCTAAGTTTTGCGTGGTTTCCTTAAATCACTGCAGACGAGAGCTTTTACTCTAGGTACAGTTGTTCGAATAGTGGCAGGACTTGACCAGGCAAATACCAGGCGAGTTGTTAGTGTGACAGAGGAATATTCTAGGAGAGGGTTTCCAAGTCCAGAGTTTGTCTTCCAACAAAAGGAAATCTGCCGAAACCCTCCGGAAGAACATTGGGATGGGAACTATTTCCTATTGAATATACGACACAGTATGCCCCAGATAAGAAATGAGGCCTGTGTGGTGCTCGTGGCTGACGTGTTCTGCAGGACGTCACAAGACGGCAGCCTCTCGCCTCCCGCCTGCCGCCTGCCGCCTCCCGCCTCCCGCCTCCCGGCCACGTGAGAGGCACAAGGTCGCCCGGCCGCATTCTCGCGCCGACGCCCCGCCACCCGGCAGACGATAAACAAACACGCGGGCGCGGCCACAGCTCGCCCAGCGCCAAATCCGCGCCAAAACCGACCATCTGCCACATCTGGGCTCAGCTCTGACGTGCGCGCAAAGGTTCCCGGGGACACCGTCTCCGCCCTACCAAATATAACACCCTGAAGAAGTTTTCGTGTCATTTCAGAAAGGCTGATCGTTGTTGTGATGTACCTGAAAGGATGCGTTAGGGCGAACGCAAATGTAACGATGACTTCCCGTCCCAATGATTCCACTTCGTGAATTGGTGGCTTTTTCCCTGGTGATTTTTATGTAATGATTGCTGTTTACCATGTTAGAGTGTATCTAATGGACACCTAGATGATGAGAGCGTGATTCTCGAAACACCTTGCGCTGTGTTTTCATTGTTTTAACGTCATTATGCGCTAAATAAATATTACGAATGACTTTAACAACCTCTGCCTCTAATTGATACGATGAATGTTTACTCTTACCTTGAGATGATGATGTTTGGTTTATGGGGCGCTCAACAGCGTGGTTATCAGCGCCCGTACAATTACCCAATCTTTGCTCAGTCCAATTGCGCCACTTTCCTGGATGATGATGAAATGATGAGGACAACACAAACACCCAGTCATCTCGAGGCAGGTGAAAATCCCTGACCCCGCCGGGAATCGAACCCGGGACCCCGTGCTCGGGAAGCGAGAACGCTACCGCGAGACCACGAGCGGCGGACTTACTCTTACCTTGTCGCAGTGGAAACGTAAGCCGAGGGGCTGGTTCAAAATGGTTCAAATGGCTCTAAGCACTATGAGACTTAACATCTGAGGTCACCAGTCCCCTAGACTTAGAATTACTTAAACCTAACTAACCTAAGGACATCACACACATCCATGCCCGAGGCAGGATTCGAACCTGCGACCGTAGCAGCAGCGCGGTTCCGGACTGCAGCGCGGGATTAGCCGAGCGTTCTAAGGCGCTACAGTCATGGACTGTGCGGCTGGTCTCCGCGGCGGTTCGAGTCCTCCCTCGGGCATGGGTGCGTGTGTTTGTCCTTAGGATAATTTAGGTTAAGTAACGTGTAAGCTTAGGGACTCATGACCTGAGCAGTTAAGTCCCATAAAATTTCACAAACATTTGAACATTTGGTTCCGGACTCAAGCGCCCAGAACCGCTCGACCACACCGGCCGGCCGAGCGGCTGGCAGTGTCATTTATTAAACTAGGCATTATCTGGCATGGTATGTTTCTTTTTACAAACAGCAATAATGGTGTCTCAATGCTACATCTCACTCCCTCCCTCTTTCTCTTTCTCTCTCTCTCTCTCTTTCTCTCTCTCTCTCTCTCTCTCTCTCTCTCTCTCTCTCTCTCTCTCCACAAACTGTACAGACACTCTTCTCAAAACCAGGCAAAATTAGCAATTTTGGCAGGAGGGGTACAATAGGGAATGGCTGCACTGCAACGGGATAGTCTTTTACAATAAGAAATTTGCAGTTTAGCGTGGCATTTGTGAAAATGAACGTCGATGCCAAATAAAGAAGGTGTTAGGTATGTTGGGAAAACTCTATTAATAGTGTCCTGATGACGAAAATACTTTATATGTATTTCAGTCACAATCGGAGACACTGCGCACTTTAATAATATCTGGTACATGGGTTTCTCGGTCGTGGATACTTTACGCGAGCTTACTGATATGGTGGAATAGTTCGATGGAACTACGTTGATTGGGTTTTCAACGCCTATATCATGAGGTAAGTCAGTCATCCTTTTATAATTGTCCAGGAAGTTAGGAGTAATCAAAATAGAATGAGAAAAAATCGAATCTGTATCTGGGTGGCAAAACACTCGGTGTTCACCCTTGATGCTCAAATAATCTGCATGTGAATACGGAATCGAGACAGTAACTCACTTCCTACGTTTAGAAAATTTACACGAAGTGTTCACATAATAACAATTTACTCTGAGCGCGCCAAAGTCACCCAACTGATGCCTGAAATCTAAAAGTTGTTTTCCTGTACGTCTAATGTGCGATTTCTAATCAGTTTTACATACTCGTCAAGATAAGGAGTTCCTCAATAACTTCAGTTGGATAAATACATTTCACGTTAAACAAATATGGCTGTCACAGTCATCTAAATTTTAAGTCAAGTAGCTGATCATCCAATAACCAGGTCTTCTGCTTAATATTTTTGTAGTTGCACGAATTTTATGCTCGTGTTGTCTGTGATATTCGACGTTTGGAAAGCTGTTTTTCAGTTTAATGTCACGATACGAAAGAGCTAAATACTTAACGGATGCGATTCCTTATCCGCTTGTCCGTAACCCTGCTTTTTCGTGTAGTTCCCTCACAAGTAAGAGTGATCCGTCTTTTGTCAAGGAACCGCCGTACTTGTGTGGACGATTTTCGCCTTATAAAAACAAAGTGTATATCACAAACCCTGCACAGGGGGCCTTTTTCTGCTAGCTGCTTTCGCAGTTATGGAACATAATTGTTACAAATACCGGGGCAGTATAGACGAGGTGCTCGGTCAGAGGCGCAAGACCGTTGACACTAACTGTAACACATTAATACAAATAACTTGCAGTGTTTATTGAGGATGGTGCAGTGAGCAATTAAATTGTTTGTGTTGGCTTTCTGTTATCAACACTCAGCTAGAGAGCAGTCTACACAAAAAAGTTGGGTAGATAGCGGGGTGCAGCACGGTTAACGACATTCGAGCGGTAAAAATTCGTGCTAGTAGGTCGTCTCTATATCGGGGCAGGACGTCATACCAGGCCACCACCCGACCTCATGGGTCTGCAGAGTGTCAGCAGTACCGTACGAGGCTCGGCTGCTCTCTTTCGTAATATGTTTCAGTCCACTTGAACTGCGGAACTTTCAGTAAAATCCACTACCTCACCATGTTTCGTCTATACTACTTCACTAACGAATAAATTCTCAGCTGAAGACACAACCCCAAATACTAATTCCTAGAACGACCACTCACTGTTACAATCCGTCACACATTCTGTAATCATAATAACGCGCAATCTCTACGCAGAACTGATGTGATTAATCTCTCACTTCACGGATTACACCAGCCTCGCACCGAATATATCTATGTCAAACCTATGTAGAAGAAACTGGATGCAGTGTGCCTCGCACCTACACGGCAGCCATGAAAAATCACATGCAATTCTCAGACTTTGCTTTCGAAACGCGAACATTTAAACTGCCTCGTATCGTATCTGGTTCGCAGGAAATCTCACTACGAATTAATCCACCTCTCGTTGAGCTTAAGCTTTTAAAACACACCCGTGCGTTTGGTGACGAGGATTGCAGATTCGCTATCCATCAGTTCGTTTGCACCGTCAACTCGATGCTGTACTCAATTTAGTAAAAAGGAAGGAAGATCTGAATTCCAGCCGAGAGATGCTGGAGATGGAGCATAAACTCGAATTGGGAAAGGTAATTGGGCCTTGTTGCTTTCGAAGGTTTCATCTTGGCAATTGCTTTAATCGATTTAGGGAAACCACGAAAAACCTAATATGGTCACGGTCGTCGTACGGTCAAGTGTCTTGCCCTATTTCTCTTTAAGCTTTTGTGAAAAGTATGTATAACTGAGAGATATTGTTTGCTACGGAAGTAAATCCAAAAATACTCAGTGGAAATACTAAAAATTTCACAATGTTCCAAAAACAGCCAACCGTGTTGATAAGTAGGAGGGGCTTGGAAGGAAGGAAGGGATACGGTATGTATTATTATAGTTACAGCTTCTTTCTGTAGGATTACTTGACGAAATACAGAAACCAGACGCTTTATTTATGCCAAGATGGGTTTCGGGCTTTCAGCTATCTTAAAGTTGTCGTAAGACATCTTTGCCAGTATGACGTTTCTATTAATTGCATTTCGAATGGTACAGCTGCCCTTTCCGCTACAATTTGTGGCTCTTTTCCGCCATTATATACACAGCACGAGTACTTATAGATTCACTGGTGTGGTGCAGTGTGGCAGAGCCGACTACCGACAGCGCAAAAGGCAGCTGCAGCCTTCAAAATGCAGTCGAGAAAACCGTCATAAGGACGAAGACATAAATGTATTATGACAACTGAAAGTACAGGAAAGTCCGATCGTGTCTTAACATAAAATATAGCTGCACAAACAGTGGCTGCTCGTTGCATTTAAAGCAACTAAATCCACAGTGACGGACAAAATCATAATTAACTTGCATAAATTACAGTCTTTCTATAGTTTTTATCGCAGTTCCACAACATGTGAAATTTTTATTATGTTCGATCCTTAGGAACAGAATCTGGAAGAACAATAGCCGAGAAGTTAATAATACCAGTTATTACATGGAAAATAATTGTAAATTTCAAATGGTGTCATTTGAGAACATGAGACCGAATTTGACGTTAACTTTTGTTTCAAATTTTCTAGTTCTAGAAGTGAATGTGGCTATTAAAAACATTTAAAAGTTATCGTTTTTTAGTTTTACATATAACCCAACCCAGACTGTTTATTTAGTGTGTATTTAATATTAGTTAAATAAATTAAGGACTTCTGGGCTATTACTAAATTATAATCTGAATTTAGCTACGCGTATTAACCCTCGTAGTTCCGGAGAGGGTGTGAAACTTTACGGTTACCTTTTGAAAATATTTTAATCTAGTCATTTTTTTATATATTTTAAAATTTTGTAAAAATATTAAATTCCACCAGATTCCAGAAATTTTTAAATCTTTCACAGCAATTAACGAAATTTACGTTTTAAATTTTTTTGTAATGGTCGTAGTACAGTTGGTAGTATAGGTTATTGAAAGTCCTTGGTACAGCTAAGAGTGTGGTAGACGACATTTTCTGTTTCTGGACCCTACTTTCACATCAGTACCGCTTTAACAAGTATTAACCCTCGCAATACCAGGCTGTGGGTACCTTATGCTAGGGTCGGTAATTATTCCTCCTTTCTACACACCTATATCCGGACTAGAGACGTATGTTGCCTGTAAGTTTTGATTTTACATAAGGTTTGTTTGCGTTGGTCAGCTGAACAAAAAAATGTTATATTATGGTAAGCAGACTTGCAATCTATTTTGCAAGTAGGCGCGAAAATTACCTTGGGAGAATTTGTGCTTTTGAAGTTACCCACAGCTGTCTGCTTGTGTATCCCGTGTGACGCCGTTGTGTGCTCGGCAGCGGACTGCTCGCACGAGGCAACAGGCGGCCTGGCGAGGCTGCGCCCCAGTCAGCCGATTAAGTGGCCGTGGTGGCTGACACATCGGCAATTGGTGCGCGTGCGAACGACTCAATTGACTACAATGTATTTCTAGGACGCGCGGCCAAACGAGGCCGTATCTCTGCCTTCTCTTGACGTTTGTGTTAACAGTGCCGAGAATGAAGTGCTTCTATTTCTGGTACACTGTACCAGTGCTACTTGCAATCTTACTACGACTAAACAGGGCAATGATAGTGACGCAGTATCGTGCTCAAGGAGAACTACGGGCAACTGACTGCTTTGGTTTAGTTACGTTAAAAGAGAGATAACACTCTTAATATCAAACAATGATCCGTACCCCAGGATTGCACAACAGAACTCACAGGAGACCAATTACTATATCTGTAAATGTCGTAGAGACAGGCGAAGAAGAATGTCAGAAAGTGTTTCACATAACAGGCCAGGTCATTTATGTGTATTATGACCATCAACGACTCAGCATCACTTCTCTGATGCGTTCCCAGTGTCACATTCGTTTACACCGATAGTTGGTTCAGAACAATCTACTGAGTTTAAACGGCACAGGCATTTATGTGTTAGGATATTCCGTACGCGTGTAAATTATTTAATTACCTATAAATACATTAAAGCTACCTCTGCGTGCCGCTATACGCCCTTATCGTCAGTGTTAAGTGAGTAAAATTACTGCTATAAAATCACAAAATTATTATAAAGTTATATACATTTCAATATCAAATACCGCTCTTTTGAATTTTCAAAAACTGCAGTGCACGCTTACAGATTCTTAAGTCTCAGAGGACTTTTTTAATTCATTTATTTACTTTTTTTGCCAGTTCGATTCAGTATCTTCTCATTAGTTGTCCGATCTACTCCTCCAATTTTTAGCATTCTCCTGAACCATCACGTTTCAAAAACTTCTGTTTTTGCTTGTCTGAACTTTTTATCGTCCACATTTCACTTTCGTACGGGGCTACCCTCCGAATAAATACTTTTCCGATTTCCCCTTGGTTGTCTCTACTGATAGCTCAATAAATTTATTGAATAACATCGGGGATAAACTACAGCCCTGTCTCATTGGTTTCTTAGCATAGCTTTCCTTTCATTTCTTTCGATTCTCATAACTGCGGTCTGGTTTTTGTACAAGTTAAAGATACCATTTCTCTCCCTGGATTTTGTCTCTGTTAAATTCAGAATTTCAATGAGTGTATACTGTCAAAACGGTCAAAAGACTTCCCTCAATTCACAAAAGTCGATCTGCAATTCTTCAACCTATCAGATGTATTTACTGACGTCGAATTAACATGATTTCGATTTCAGAGCCAAACGGCTCTGCTATTGAATCACCTTGCAAGGTTGCAGGAATCTATGTCCTCAGACTGTTTCATCTCCTGGAAGACAGCGTAAGAAAACTGTTCTGAAATATTAAGTTGGTGCACAACGTAATCCAAGAACAACGACCAGGAAGACTCAGTGAAGTGATGCTACTCCACGATGAGCCCGTACATGGCTCGTCGAGTTCTTAGCCTCAAAACATATGATTTCTACAAGCTTGGAGTCGAAAAGTTAACCCAGCGTTGGCAAACTGTTGTAAATAGAGACGGAGAATATATTGTTGATGATTAAAATCTCAGTTATGTGTATCTGTTGTGTTCATCAAACTTACGGAAAAACGCTACGAACTTGTGCACCAGCCCAACAAGTACGTGTTTTATGTATCACCACAAACCCGAAAGATCTCAAGTACAGCAATCTGTCAGACGTCACTGGGTTTTGGGCGATCGATTAGGCAATTTGGTTTTGTTGGTCAGTGTGGATAGTGATTATACTAGAGACAGAAGTCTGAATTCTGTGTGTCTTCTTGGTTGTGGTGATACATGTAATAATTCCTATTTCAAAATAGAATTGCCACGCTCTCTGTCACGTGATGACATAGATTGCGGATTTAGATTCAGTCCTTCAGCCGTGTTCTAAAAATGGAGCCATTTGGCTCTGATATCGACAGCATGTAAAACGGACATAAAGAAATATAGGGTTACTCAAAATAGTCTAGAAACTTTCAAGCAACTGTATGTATGTTTGTATTGAGGTTAGGTTCTATATGATTACATGTATGGAAAGAGCAACTGAAGAAGTTTTTTGTGTCATGTTAACAAATGATCAGTGTGTGAACCGTTATTGATACGGCAACCGTCCAGTTGTAGAGTCCAATTCGGCCCACTCTCGTCCCAAAATGTTCGCATTGACGTCGGCCACAGCCGCCCTTGCAAGTCATCGACGTTTTGAGGAAGTGGATGTCTTTTAAGTAACCACACAAGTAAAAACCACGTGGTGTCAGGTTTGGGGAACGTGGGGGTCATAACAGCAACTGGAGATTTCCAGCTGATGCGCGACGGGCGCATCGTCATATCCAAGAAATATTCAAGAAATCATATCCAAGAAATCACTAACATTCTCGTGGAAGTGCAGTGGAGCACCATCGCCAATGGAACTGCGCAAAATGCCTTCTGTGTTGGTCTGGCAGGCATGTTGCTGCTGATCATCGTGACAAATTAAAACTTCCTCAGTTTCCATGCATATCATCATATAATATATGACATCAATACTAAGACTTTTTACAATCGCTTGAAATTGTCCACATCATTTTCAATAACCCTAAACTTCAAAGTGGAAATGAAACAACAGAGACTAAATATATTTATTTTTCCTGCACGGAAAGTACACATGATATCAAGATCAGAGTGTGTCCCTCAAGGTACCAGAAATTCTATCTAGGTTCACACTGCCAAATTAGAATGTTCAGGCGCTTTGCATATCTAAAAAAGACGCGTTTATTTACGTCATTTACAACAAATGGTTCCAATGGCTCTAAGCACTATGGGACTTAACATCAGAGGTCATCAGTCCCCTATACTTAGAACTACTTAAACCTAGCTAACCTAAGGACATCACACACATCCATGCCCGAGGCAGGATTCGAACCCGCGACCGTAGCAGCAGCGCGGTTCCGGACTGAAGCGCTTAGAACCGCTCGATCACAGCGGCCGGCTCATTTAGAACAAGACTACTCCACACATACTATAAAAATGTATTTATGTATGCATATGTGCGTGTGTGTGAATGTATTTATATATGCATATGTGTGTGTGTGTGTGTGTGTGTGTATGTGTGTATGTGTGTATGTTCCACATCTCCTGCTAAACCACTGGACCAATTTCAACCAAACTTGGTAGAAATAACCCTTACTATCAGACAGTAATCGGTGTGGGGGTAAGAACAATCTACCTATCATGGTTCAGGAGATATGACTTCATGAACAATGAGATGTATGAGAAACTGCATCGTGCGTGACGTTTAAATGTATTGCTTTTGTGCTACTGACTGTATTCGCAATACGTTTCGCAGGCAGTATCCAAATATGCCTCTAAATGCACTTACAAAAATATATTACGGTACCACATATAGTTCAGGAGATATAACGTTAAAAAAATGAGATGCGTGAAAAACTGCCGCATCATACATAACGTTTAAATTTATTACTTCTTTGCTACTAACTCTATTCTCAAAATACTTCGCTGACAGTATTCACATCTGCCGCTGTATGTACTTACACAAGTATATCACTGTACAACACATAGTTCAAAAGGTATGACGTCATGAACACTGAGATATGTGAAAAAATGTCGCATCGTGCATGAAATTTTAATACATTTGTTCTTTACTACTAAGACACTCCTGTAGTCGAGTCATGTTAAGGAAATCCGTGACACTTGGCAGCGCTCTTGACGGCTTTCAACTGCAAAGCGCAAACGAATTTAGGAGAAACCAGTATCCGTCTACGGAGCTATGAAAAGGCGTTGCCATAGAGACGTTTACAAAATCGCGTTGTAGACACTCGAAGCAGTAGTGCCCAGCTATCAGAAACTGTCAGAGCCCATATTTCTTAATATAGATACCATATTTACACATTTTTACATTACATATATTTCTTTATACTACTGTTCCATAATTTCAAAAGTGTTCCCTTTCAAAGGAACCACTCCGTCATTTGCCAGAAGCAATTTAGGGAAATCACGGAAAACCTAAATCAGGATGGTCGGATATGTGTGTGTGTGTGTGTGTGTGTGTGTGTGTGTGTGTGTGTGTGTGCGTGCGTGCGCGTGCGGGGGGGGGGGGGGCATGCGTGAGAGCGGCGGGAGGGGGGGGGGGGTGAAATAAATTTCTCAGTTGGCATTACGTTAAATAATTACAAGAGAACTCGGTTTCATTTATGGATATACTGCATCTACAAAACACCAATTAAAAATACATCTAGAGTGATAATTAATATTAACACCTCACTTATTAAGCGAGTCTGGTTCTCACTGGATATACTGCCAACTTAAAGCTTATAGGACGGTGCCCTTGCAACAGCTATAAAGGGGCAGCTGCTATTTGGTGCCGGCCGCGGTGGTCTCGCGGTTCTAGGCGCTCAGTCCGGAACCGCGTGACTGCTACGGTCGCAGGTTCGAATCCTGCCTCGGGCATGGATGTGTGTGATGTCCTTAGGTTAGTTAGGTTTAAGTAGTTCTAAGTTCTAGGGGACTGATGACCACTGCAGTTAAGTCCCATAGTGCTCAGAGCCATAAAACCATTTTTTTTGCTATTTGGTGGCCATTTGCTTGCGACGCACATGCAACGCTCTCTTGCTAACAACGGTCGCTCAGAGAGACAAACAGAGGAATGAAGATAGTCCGAGTCAATTTGCTGTTACCCTGAAGTCAGTGGCCAGCACCCTGCCTTCATGTGCGTGACATTCGAATTCAATTCATTTGTTGCATGCGAACACTGCCGCTGTACACGAGTTATCGGTCTGAAATAACTCTAATTTACTAGGCACAGAAGGCTGAGTTTCAAGGAAGGAGAAATTCTGGGAAAATTATGTAAACAGAAATAATAAAAATCGTTTAAAAAACAAGGGGACACGTCGAAAATAGAGCCTTGGGGACGATTCAGTTCAAGATTGTCAGTTGTGATGTAATAAAATAAAAGTGATGTTGATATTCAATGGAAAAGTTGGAATTTAAGATTTCGCTTACTGTTTTATCAATCACACTTGGCGTAAGAATCATGGATTGACCATTGTCATAAAATATTGCGTTATTAAATGTGAATAGCTCTTGCAGTTTCACGTGGCTTGAAGCAGTCACAGCTAGCGTGCCATTGATTAAGAAATTGCATTATCGTCTTTCTGATTACTTCATGATCGTAGATACGATCATACCCGGTCGTAAAGTTATTGTTATGACAAAACAATTTCCTGAGGGACCAGAAAGTTCTTAAGGGCGTAAAAACAACTGTAACATCACACAAAAGAGAAATTCGATATTAAAGCTGATGCAAGAAGACGATAAAACAGTTTTCTTTTTGTCAATGAAACACGCACATTGGACTGCTGATCTTGGTGTCTGTAATCTTAGAAAAATGCATAATTAAAATGAAAATAATACTGAGGAGATTATAGGAATGAGCACTGCTAAATGGTTCAAATGGCTCTGAGCACTATGGGACTCAACATCTTAGGTCATAAGTCCCCTAGAACTTAGAACTACTTAAACCTAACTAACCTAAGGACATCACACACACCCATGCCTGAGGCAGGATTCGAACCTGCGACCGTAGCAGTCCCGCGGTTCCGGACTGCAGCGCCAGAACCGCTAGACCACCGCGGCCGGCAGCACTGCTAAATCATTCAATATTTCCAGAACAAATATTTATTATAACTAAAACATATATCGTACCTTATGCTTAGTACTACAATGACGGTAGATTTTTATGTCCGTTTCATGTCCATTTAGCGCTCTTTTATATAGTCATTGTCCTCTTGAGTCACCCGTGCGTCGTCACGATAAGTTACAACAGTTCTTCTTTTTACACTTCACTCAAACTTTTACGGAACACGTTTTTATTCATTTAGTAAAAATTAGATCAGAACGCCACAAATATGTGTCCGTCTTACTTAAGAGAAACAGTACAAGTCTTTAGCGCTCAGGGCTTCATTTGTTCTCCAGCGAACAAAATAGTGAAGGATCGCATATCGATCCGTATTCTTCTGTTGATATTGCCGCCCAAAGACGACGAATTAAATTATTTATGAAATTCGACCGCCGCTATGCGACGCCTTATTATACATTAATCATTCTTTATAAACAAGTATTTGCCTTCTGGCTGAAAGTATTAACTTTTTTGCTGTTTTAATTAAGCCAAAAATAGCGAATATCACACAGTCTGCCCAACCTTACCACATTACGGAGACGATGTTGGATTACAACACAGTGCTAAGTGAAATTTTGTACTGAAAAAATGACGGAGGAGGAGAAAACCTAGCGACGAGATTTATTTACACATTACGCCATGAATAAAAGTAAAATTCGTAAATAAATTCTAGTAAAAAATATAACTCGTAAATAATTTGTAATTTAGACAGTCGTTACAGATGCTCCCTGTAAGAAAGGCTGGTGGCTTGTAGTGAACTACACTATCACAAACACGGTTAGCCTCTAGTCACGTGCGCTAAGCATAACAGAGAACGAGGCAGAGTACAAGAGCTCATAACGGCAGCTGTAACAAGGGGAACTGCCCATCGCACCCGCCTCAGATGGCCCGGTGCACAGCCCGTGAAAAACTGCACACAGATCAAGCGTGAAAACAGGAAGAACACGGCGAAAAATGTGACAAAAGAGAAACAGTGAAAATCTGCAACATCGAGCGAATCTGAACAGCCACGGCGTGTGAGTTATATGGCCATGGTGCTGGACTGTGAGGCCCGAGATCCGTGTTCAAATCTCATTTGTATCTTTTTTTTTTACAAAATTATGGACTCTCCGTCCTGTCATTGACATGTCTGTTCTCCTTCTGTAGTCTTGTCAATTTTCATATCATACATTGGACATTGGTTATAGAATATCAGTCATGTGATTAATGTCGCGAGTAAATATGATGAATAGTGAGAATAGGCGAGATGCCACACAGAGCTCTCACAGAAATGAAAACAACAAATAAACGGATGTGAATTTATTACAACATACAAATTCAAGAGTCAAAACTTCCAAAATGGAACCAACATGCGGTGCGTATATACAACAAAAAGGAGATACATACGTCTGGAAGTCCCTTCATTACATCTTACTGTTGCAAACGGACATTACAATACGCCGCAGATACAAATTCAAATACAGCGAACAGACACGTCAATGACAAGACGGACAGCTCATAATTTTGTGAAAAAAGTATTGGGTACGAGAGACATTAGAACACGAATCCCCCTCCCCCCCCCCCTCGCAGTCCAAGACCGTAACCACGTAAACACGTCGTCATGACTATTAATTTTCTCTCGATGTTGCACATTTTAATCTTGGAGCATTCACTGTTTAGATTTTGCTTCTTTTTTCACACTTACGTACACCTTCTTCCTGATTTTAAGCTTTTTTTTGTTCAGTTTTTGACAGGCTATCCGCTAGGCTATTTTACCACTAACTCTGAGGGAAGCGTGCGATGGGGAGTTTGTCTTGTTAAGTTCTGGAGCCGAACCGGGAGTGGCGAACAAACTATCGGACAATGAAAGTATTTATTGAGTATTTGTGCTATAGAGGATTCGTGCTATATTTCACAAAAGTGAAATGTATTCGAGGATACGGCGATAAACTGAATGGCCAAGAGCACTGGACGTGTTGTCTCCTTAGAAGATGTGCTTCGTATGACGCACGAATTTTCCTGCTTGGTGTTGTGTATGGCGCTACTGTAGTCGAAATGTCTGAGAAGTCTGTTACTGACAGTGTGTAGTGGACGTGGCATCACGTCGCTAGTTAGCCATCACTGAAAGTGGGATGGTAACCGGTGCAAGGGGCATGGGCCGCAACTTATAAGAGAATACGTACTAATTCTGTTGTCCGAGGTCAACAGTGCCTACAGTCAGTTTTCAATATTACAGAAACAATGTTCTCACACATGTAACCCGTGTCTGGCGAATCGATGTCACGTCGTCTCCACAGAGTCATAGAGGGCGATTCACAGGCTACACCTATTAGATCGCTGCCAATTTAAATGTGGGGCGTCAGGAAACCATTTCTATCGCAATGTTCCTTCGCCTTCCCATGACTTTCCGTCATTGAACGTAGTGAGTTATTTTCTTGGTTTCCGAAATTTTGTGATTTTGTCATAAGAATATCCAGGAAAATTTAAATGAAATCATTTGGCTGGTGGTTCCATCGGCTGCCTATAGATACGAACACAGTGTTGTATAGTTCTACATGATCATTTCATTTTTAGCGAAATTCGACATATCGTTTCTGGCACTAATGTAAGAAAAATAATAAATATCGATATGTGAGCATTTAGGATTACAACCCCTTGCTATTAGTATCCTTGCGCAAACATAATTTGCGATAGGTATATACAACATGGTTCATAATGACATGTTTTAATACCTACGATTCTATTAGGTTGATGCATAGGATCGTAGCGTTTTTGTTTTTCTTGTTGATATTCCGGTTGCTATACGTTTATTTATCGATTGTAATTTTTTATTTGTAGTTCACTGATGCTATTTGAGGCTGAATATCATTTTTTTTTTCATTTGGACATAGTGAGCGGAACTGTGGACGGTTGAGAATGGAGTGCCAAGGGGAAAAATCGGAACATTTCCACCACATTCTTCTGTTTTATTTCAATAGAGGGGCTACAGCAACGGAGGCAGCCACAAACATTTGCGCCGTGCATGGGGATAATGCCACTGGGCAGGGCACGACAAGAAACTGAAAAGCTTTGCTCTTTTTAGGGAGTGCCTCTCCACGTTCAGGAAGACCTTCAGGGCTTGATGATGAGCGTTTAAACTCATTAATCCACAACATTATTGTTCTCGAGAACTGGCAAATGTGATGAACTGTGATCATTCCACCATCGTGCGACATTTGTATGCAATATGGTAGGTTGGTATCACGTGCTCGAACCCAAAATCACAAAAATCAGCGGGTGACCATATGTGCATCTCTGCTTGCTCGTCATTAATTGGCTCGTGAACAGCACCGACTATTCCTATCCTGTATCGTTACTGGTGACGAGAAGTGGTGTCTGCATGCTGACATAAGGAAAAGAAAGGAACGGTTTTGCCCAAACCAAGCAGCAAATCTCCGTACGAAGACATACGCGCATCCACAACAGATAATGCTTCCCTAAGGTTTAACTATCACTGCTGAAATTTATTGTCAACAATTAAAACGTCTTTCAGCCACAGTTGAGGAACAACGCCCAGGAAGACTGCGTGAAGTGATGCTATTTCACGACAACGCCTGCCCGCATTCTGCTCGACTGACGAAAAAAATTACACAAGTGTTAGGTTAGGATGTCATTCTGCACCCATCTTTTCGCCTGACATTGCGTGTTCATACACTCCTGGAAATTGAAATAAGAACACCGTGAATTCATTGTCCCAGGAAGGGGAAACTTTATTGACACATTGCTGAGGTCAGATACATCACATGATCACACTGACAGAACCACAGGCACATAGACACAGGCAACAGAGCATGCACAATGTCGGCACTAGTACAGTGTATATCCACCTTTCGCAGCAATGCAGGCTGCTATTCTCCCATGGAGACGATCGTAGAGATGCTGGATGTAGTCCTGTGGAACGGCTTGCCATGCCATTTCCACCTGGCGCCTCAGTTGGACCAGCGTTCGTGCTGGACGTGCAGACCGCGTGAGACGACGCTTCATCCAGTCCCAAACATGCTCAATGGGGGACAGATCCGGAGATCTTACTGGCCAGGGTAGTTGACTTACACCTTCTAGAGCACGTTGGGTGGCACAGGATACATGCGGACGTGCATTGTCCTGTTGGAACAGCAAGTTCGCTTGCCGGTCTAGGAATGGTAGAACGATGGGTTCGATGACGGTTTGGATGTACCGTGCACTATTCAGTGTCCCCTCGACGATCACCAGTGGTGTACGGCCAGTGTAGGAGATCGCTCCCCACACCATGATGCCGGGTGTTGGCCCTGTGTGCCTCGGTCGTATGCAGTCCTGATTGTGGCGCTCACCTGCACGGCGCCAAACACGCATACGACCATCATTGGCACCAAGGCAGAAGCGACTCTCATCGCTGAAGACGACACGTCTCCATTCGTCCCTCCATTCACGCCTGTCGCGACACCACTGGAGGCGGGCTGCACGATGTTGGGGCGTGAGCGGAAGACGGCCTAACGGTGTGCGGGACCGTAGCCCAGCTTCATGGAGACGGTTGCGAATGGTCCTCGCCGATACCCCAGGAGCAACAGTGTCCCTAATTTGCTGGGAAGTGGCGGTGCGGTCCCCTACGGCACTGCGTAGGATCCTACGGTCTTGGCGTGCATCCGTGCGTCGCTGCGGTCCGGTCCCAGGTCGACGGGCACGTGCACCTTCCGCCGACCACTGGCGACAACATCGATGTACTGTCGAGACCTCACGCCCCACGTGTTGAGCAATTCGGCGGTACGTCCACCCGGCCTCCCGCATGCCCACTATACGCCCTCGCTCAAAGTCCGTCAACTGCACATACGGTTCACGTCCACGCTGTCGCGGCATGCTACCAGTGTTAAAGACTGCGATGGAGCTCCGTATGCCACGGCAAACTGGCTGACACTGACGGCGGCGGTGCACAAATGCTGCGCAGCTAGCGCCATTCGACGGCCAACACCGCGGTTCCTGGTGTGTCCGCTCTGCCGTGCGTGTGATCATTGCTTGTACAGCCCTCTCGCAGTGTCCGGAGCAAGTATGGTGGGTCTGACACACCGGTGTCAATGTGTTCTTTTTTCCATTTCCAGGAGTGTATTTTCACCTTTTCCGCTCTCTGACAACTTTCAAGGGACGGAACCTAGAAGTTACCCAAGCGTTGGCAGACTATTGTAAATAGTGGATGTAACTGTATTACTGATGACTAAAGTCTCTGTTAGGAGTATCCGTTGTGTTTATTAAACTTACGGAAGAACTCTACGAACTTATACACCAACCCAATAGGTATGCAAGCGTTCTGGTGGATAAATGTAACGTACTGTGAAACATAACCAGATAATTGAGAAAAACGGTACTGTTGTTATGGTACTGAAGACGCGTTCGTCAAGAGGGTCGTACCCCCAGTCTGACAAATCACAATCAAAGTTTCAGTGAACCCAGGAGCACTCAATAGGGTTTATGGCAGCAGACACCGCAGGCAATACCATTCGGTTTATTCCCTTTCCCTGGAAGAAGGTGCTCTCTAGGTGAAAGTGGTGCCTTCCTACATTACCATCTTGATAGACGATACTACCCACAAGTGATAACTTTTGGCTGGATGAGGGGTTCAGAGGTCCTGCCCCCCAAACTGCACAGTCCTCAAACGTTCGTCAGCGGTGAGAGTCTTCCGACATCCGTACGTTAGACAGACCGAAAACATGACTAAACTCGCTGATGAGCACGAGGGACTGCAAGCCTAAAACGTGCATTAGTAGCTTTACGATATCACGGTAATCATCAGTCCTCAGAAAACAACTACTTTCGTCGACGAAGGTAATTCGACGGCAGTGGTCCAGGTTTCATTCCACACGTTCTGTTGTTTAGTTTCTTCACTTACACCGGTGCTGCGTCGGGGCCAGGGGGATTGTTCTGTTGTTAATAATGGACGTCTAGAAATCGAACTGATCCCGTGGAGACGTTTGCGTACTCTCTGGGTCAACGCGGCAGTGCGCGTTTCTTTTGAATTTTTTTTTTTTTTTCATACTACCTACGGACCATATTTTGTAGTTAGTGAACATCAGCAGGTGTTGTTGATAGCGGTGTGGTCCATTATATGTCCTCCACAGGCCCTTGTAGTTCCAGCTACAATTTATTCTTTCAATAACTTCTATTCTCACTTTAAATGCGAGCACGACCATTTATGAATATCAACTGAAACTGCAAATTACTGGAACCAATCACTTTTATTATTATACATTACAATACCAGTTTCAGAAGATTACATCTCCGTTATGAGGTGGATTTATGTCAATTAATAATGCAATGCCCATTGAATGAAAAGTAAATTTGATTTAAACACGATTGGAAAGAAGCATGTGATCACTGAAAGACAATGCCGTAGATTACCCAAACATCTAACAAATAATACATACACGCCTGATTAATTTATATGAAACCATATGGTGTAAAATGTGTAATCCTTCGAAACGGGTAGCGGAAATAACAGTACTCTGTGTGATTGGTAACACTTATTTGTAATTTCATCTACGTTTCCAAGCTGCTAATCTGAAAGCGCGACTGAGTGGATGTAACGTGCTGGGCTCCTGCTCCGCCGCCTCGCCGTCCTGCCGGCGGCCGCTGCTATCGCAGGTGATAACGTCAGCCTGCCTCTGCCTCTGCCGCGGGTCAACGACTCTGCCCGGACAGTGAGAAGCCTGCTTGGCCGAGAACGCAGTCGTACGCGCCACTCGCTGCTCAACTGCCATTACACGTGAAGTAGCGAAGGATTTCGTCTTTTTAAGTCATAAAAATCAAAAATGTGTCAGCACGTGCCGCCATATTGGAGGCTGCTGTATCTTGTTTTGTCCTCAAAATGGTCCAAATGGCTCTAAGCGCTATGGGACTTAAGTTCTTAGGTCATCAGTCCCCTAGAACTTACAACTACTTAAACCTAACTAACCTAAGGACATCACACACATCCGTGCCCGAGGCAGGATTCGAACCTGCGATCGTAGCGGTCGCGCGGTTCCAGATTGTAGCGCCTAGAAACGCTCGGCCACTCCGGCCGTCTTTTGTCCTCAGTTTTATACATCGACTCAGAAGAATTACAGGAACAGCAGAATCACCTTTCCGACCAGCACACGGCACTGGGGTCAACGAGAGGGAGCCTGTTGGAAAATCATAGAATGTGTCTTATACTCACAGCTGAGGAGTCATCTGGGTCCATATAAATCAAGTCCAAACTATAAAAACATTTTTTTTTATTTTCTTCTGTCTGGCACGGTTCTTTACCACACATTCTACAAGCTTTTGATACCGTGGAATGTAATAGTTCACAAAAGAAGCGTCGGTAAGTGGATAACGGAAGAACCAGAAAGTCTACATCTGTATCCACACTCTGCAAATCACAGTAGTGTATTTAGTTTAATCAACAATTCTGTAAGTTTCCAGAACGAATTTAACTCTGCAGTGGAGAGTAAACTGATTTGGAAACTCCTGCGAAATTAAAACTATGAGCCATGGGGATTCGGACCTGGGACCTTTGCATTTCTTGGTCAAGTGCTCTAGCGAATGAGCTATCCAGTCCAAGCACGACTAACGACCCGCCCTCACAGCTGTTCTGTCGGAACATCTTGGAATGATATCGACATTCCCTCCTTTTTGGAGGACAGATTGTCTTTCTTTGGTCAGCTGGAGTTCAGTGAAGTTGCCCGCTGTGCGTAACATGTCGGGAATCGCCTTGTCAATCTGCTTCCCACATCTTGCAAACTATTTCTTCTGTCGCTCGGTGCAGGGGTCGAGATCGTTCTGCTTGCTCATGTGAATGGTGCTGCCGATCTTTCCCCAGTAGTCTTGATACTTGCTGCTACTTAGTTGACAGCAAATGACCAAAACCATCCGTTCTTGTGAATTATCCCCATGTTGCGTGAATTCTTCGTTCACGCAGAAAAACGCGTTCAATTCTGTACCTGGCGGGGGTGGTTGGGCGCTTGCATTTTAAAAACTTTGATGCGGCCTCTCCATCCCGGCACCGCGACAAAAAGGCGAAAGGGGACATCAGTTGCACTTTCTTCTTCCGTCGTTGGTCATGACGTCGGTACAACATGCACAGCTCTTCAAATCGTCAGCCGAGCGAGAAGAGAGGCACGATTAACACGCTCGTTACGCGACCAAAACTAATATGTGAGCCGCAACACCTCAGACGCAAGATGCAACACCAATAAAGGGTTGAAAGGAGGAATGGGTACTCCACCAGCTACATCAGAAGTGTCACAGAATCAAACAGACGGCGAAGTGACACATCGGAAAAAGAAATTCGGGTGTGGCCTTTCTGCTATACATTACCCTGTGTGACGGTCAGAATCTGGCATATATTGTGCAGGCATGGCGTACAGACTATTTAAAACCGATAAAGAAGGTCAAAGATTGTTTCAGATCGGCAAAGGAGGAAAGGAACCCGCTTGCAACGTCAGGAATATATAGCATACCATGTACATATGGAAATATATGTTGCACTGACTGAACGACCTACCAACACCAGGATCGCCGAATCTACGCCGCATTGCAGGTTGGGGCTGGTGGAGAATTCGGCCGTGGCGGAGAACGCGCTGTGTGAGGCCGACCACATAGTAAAATTCGCCAACAGGGAAGTTCTTGCCCGCTTGTTCAGGGAAACTGCACAATTATACAACATGACAACAGCTCCAACGGGAAACAAGAAAGCCACAAGGTGAACGAATCCTGGATTCCCGTGCTGCAGCGAACGACCGTTGCGGGTAGCAAGGGGAAAACCGCAGCTGTAATTACCGCGGAAAAGCCTTGGCCGTTGGCGTTCTAAGTCTAGGGGACTGATGACCTCAGATATTAAGCCCATAGTGCTTAGAGCCATTTTCGCGAGCTGTACTCCAGTTCACCATCAGCAATGGAGGGTGAAGCTTTGACAACGCCAGCCACCCAAGCTGGCGAAATGTCAGAAAAATCATGAAACGAACGTCGGCTGAAGATCCCGAGACACAAGCCTACAGACAATTTGTCACTAAGTAGTCACGAAAGCCTTAAAAGTTTTGTGTATTAATGACTACAAAGTGGAGAAAAACCTTTGCCTGTTTTGGATGCATCAGTACACTCCTGTGGTATTCTATGCTACCTCACCGCCAAGACATGATAATCAATGAAGTAACTGCAATTGCAGTGTTAGGTACAAGATAGAGCAAAATATAGATCTGCTACTGAGATAGAAAATAAATGCACCACTTACATATGAGCGAGAAATACTACTCCAGGTATTGATAATTCATTATAACATTTGAATACCACTGGAACATTGGAATCTGTCTTTGTAAACATGAATAACCGAAAGAAAACCACAAATGATCTCCAAGGAGATGCCATTCCCACATTCTAATCGTGTCACGTAAGACAATATGAAAAAAAAATGGAAATACTGTCGTCGGGTTTCAGTTACGATTCCAATACACTACGCCACATTGGGCGCTGGTAATTTCCACAGAAGGACGTAATGTCCTTAATTACCATGAACTGTTGTTACTTACTAATTTTCATGATCCATAGATCATAATTACAGTATCTCTTTATAATGAGAAAGTGCCAATCATTCTATAAACGTAATACATAGCTCAGTGAAAAACATGGCAACATGCTGACCATTTACATGTTTTAAATTATACATGCCAAAAACTTGTGACGAGATATAGCGATATCTGCGGAGGATCGATAATTGGTGCAGGGACCAGCAGTTGACCTTGAACGTAAATGAATCCAATGTATTTCACGTAAATACACGAAAAGAGCCGTTACTTTTCGATTACACTTTTGGCGATAAACCACCGGAAACAGTAACAACCGTAATATAACTGGGGCAGCACTATGAAACTTTAGAATGACCTCATAAAACAAACTGTAAGCAAAGCAGATGCCAAGGTGAGATTCAGTGGAACATCATCAAGGAAATGTAACACCTCCAGGAAAGAAGTGGCTCGGAAAACACTTGTAGGACCGATTCTTGAGTACTGCTATAACTGTGGGACCCTAAAAAGGTGGATTGATAGAAGTTATAGAAATGATCCATCGAGAGCGTCATGTTTCGCCGTGAGATCGCTTATTAACTGCGAGAGCGTTACTAAGATGCCCAACGAACTTCAGTGGAGACGAGACAAGAAAGACGTTGTGTATAAAGGAGAGGCTTACGTATTCTGAGAGCGTAGGTTCTAAGAAGAGTGTGGCAACATATTTCTTCCTCTAATGTATGTGGCGTGAATGACCACGGTAAGAAAATTAGGGAAATTAGAGATCATTCGGAGGTTTACAGACAACTGTTCCTGCCATCCACCATTCATGAATGGAACATAGACGGGAAAAATGTTAGTACTGCCAGAATACCCACCGCCACATACCATAAAGTGGCTTCCTATTGGTACAGATAGTCTTTTTTATCAATCTTAAACTATTCCGAAAGCCTTCTGTGGAGATGGAGTTGTCAAGAAGGTATGATTTCAGTTTGTGTTTAAAGTTAATTGCATTAGCTATTATATTCTTCACATGCAAGAGAGAATTTGCGGCAGAAGTTACATCTTTGAAACCATCATTTTTCACGTGCCTTCCTAAGTACTAAGACGTTGATAAGTAGCTGAATCGTAAGTGAAACACAGATCGCAGAATACAATTATTAAGCTTTGTTAAGGACATGCTTAACGCAGGCTGACTTATCAACTATTCTTAGTTTCATAGTATCTTCTACCCCTATCAACCTCAAGTTAAATATCGCGCCTTGAGTTACAGACTGAGCACTTGCTTTTGTGGTCCGGTCAGAGCTTCAGAAGCACAGCAATATTTGAGGCAGAGACGGCAGCTAGGATAATAATGACATATGAGAACCAAAAAGGCGCTTAAGTTTGAACCTAACTCGTTAGTTCAGGTACGATATATTGTCGCCTTGTGCTACATACGTTCTCTGAGAATCCTCAGATAAATCTTTAATCATCGTCTGTACTCCCACTGAGCGACATCTTTTGGATAGTTGGGCAGATGGCTGCAGGGCTGCCATAATACATCACCTGTGAACCAGCAGGCGCTCGCACCGTGCGCCAAGTCGTTGTCTTAACTGGTATTTATAAAAGTCGTAAATCACGGATGACAAGCGGCCAGCGGTTGTTTTCGATCCGGCCCGCGGAAGAAATCCGTGGGAGAGAGAGCGTGGACGTATTACAAACTGCAACTGTTGAAATTGGAGGTAATTCATAATGAACTAGTGATCCCAGTAATGCTTCGTGACTGATAAATATGTATGGGAATGGGGTGTCCTGCTACCCACTGTCCCTTTGTCCATCTCCTCCTCCGCCCTCTGTCCATCACATCTTGCCCCTCTCTCTGTACACTCCATTCCTCCTCCCCCTCTCTCGTCAATCTTCTGGTTCACTCTCTATATGTCCATTTCCTCCCTCCCTCCTCCCCCTCCCTCTGTTCTTCTCCTCTTCTTCCCTGCCTCTCTGACCATTTCGTTATTGTTCTTGCTAACGAAACTTTGTCTGGGAATTGAAGAGGCTTAAAATGAAGAGGTAAAACGTTTGGGATCATTGTTGAGTGGGTAATGAGACAGATCTCTCCGGCTGTTGGATCTGCGAGGATAGTAGCTTCAATGACGATGTTTCGCATAATTTTAATTTGTGGACGTGTGGGATTACTAAGTTGAGGACTATTCATATTCTGTAGTAGTATTTTAATCGCAACCCAGTGCCTTATATATAGCTTTCCTGTATCCTTTAACCCAGATGCGAGGAAGAAAACAAAACAGTGCACCGTATCGTACACAATTTTTGGTTAAATTATGTGTAAGGAAACCGAAAATATAAGGGAGAAACAATTTGTCTGATTGCTTAAAACGCCATGCTATCGTAGTTAAAACGGACTACGTGAAAGCAAGCGAAACCGTACATTTTCACCGAACAGCACAGCTCAGCATTTTACTTCTCGTACCGAGTTCTAACAGAGAACCGGTGCATTGTTGCTTAAAAAAGTGTATAACGTACGTCAGTCTGAATGGTTATTAAGGAATCGATTACATTGCTATGTACATCGATCAAGAACTTGACAACATTTTTGGTAACAACGTTTCCCGCTTATTTATGACATATTTATTAAATATGGTGTATATTTAAAAAATATACAGCCAATGTCCGTCTGAACGTTCATTAGAGTATCATGTACAAAATTTGAAATAAATCGGTCAAGAACTTTTTGAGAGTTTTGGTAACAATGTTTCCCCCTTGCGTTTCACGTATATATTTATATATTACATATATTAAAAATATGTAGCCTATTTCTGTCCGAATGTTCATTAGAGTATCGTGTACGAATCTGAAATAAATCGGTCAAGTACTTTTCGAGATTTTTGGTAACTACGTTGAAGAACGATTTGTCTTTGTATAGCAGTATAGATTAGCTACAACCACTTGCTTTTATAGGCGTTTACTTTTCCATAATAACGTTTCAAGATTGGCATCCCATTTTCAGATGTATACATTTATTTAACGACGTGGCAGTTTCAACGAAAGTTTTTAAGACAGTTATTCCGAAAGGTCGTAAGTAAAGAAACAACATTCACGACGTGTAAATAATTGTAAATGTCTGAAGATGTAGTGTACATAAAACGAATGTACTCTCAAAAACACATGTTTGAAGGCATTATTTACTGGCGTGGAGTGTCGGGAAAAGTGTGCCGTTCGTATGCTGGCGTTACCGCCAGAACGTTGTCACAGACTCTATAGTTTCGACTTCATGCGCTAGGATCGCTGCTGTCCCACCACGTGACAAGGCGGCCCGCGAGCTTAACGAAGTATGTGAATCGGGCCCGCGGGTCATTAAAGGTTGCCCAGGCCTGGCGTAAATGAACGGTTTTGCAGCAGCCAGTGGAAACAAGTTGGGGTATGTTGCGATGAAGCCCTTTGTTCAGCCAACTGTCTGGCCAACGGCTACGCCGTTATACGAGCTAAAGTCAGCGTTAGTCGTAGAAGTGTCTAGTAAATCATATACCTACACAGAAATACGACAAGTATCTGTTTTGTAGCCACATTGTATTGAGAAGTCTTCCTGGGGGCAGTTATGTTCCTCAGGAAGACAATAGACCACGAACAAGCCGAATCGTTTGTCTTGCGCCGTATCGTTTAACAGCCCTGATGAAGGACGAGAGGGGCTACAGTAAGTTGACGTTATTAGGCTTTAGAGGCATTGAAACTCCGAGTGCCGTACAAAGCGAATGGATTTACCAGTACGGACGCCTTCGATGCTGTTGGGATGCGTTACTAATAGCATTTACTTCTCTTATTTCCATGCAGAGGAGTCCTTCAAAGTTCGGAATAAAGGATGGATATCTTGTCGGTTACGGGAAAAGCTGAAATAGACTCTACTTGTCTAAGTACTGTAGAATATTTAGGCAGTTGTGGAAACAAGGCTTTGTTGACCTGGAACTCGTTCTGCACGAAATTTCAAAATCTTTCCTCCCACACCTCGGCGACTTATACGTCATAGTTTTGGCGCCAATGGAAACTATGAAACGTCAACTACTGTCACGATGGTTTCCAGCGCTTTACGCTTGGGGGCCAAATATTTCACCCGAGGCTAATGGCTCAAGTTTCTGTGTTACTGCTACCCGACTGGTTTAAATCGAGTACAGTAGCTGAGAGGAGTGGAGCGGAGTAATCTTGGAGAGATGCCGATCTCGCTGTTGATTACGTCTGAACTAAACAAGTTTTTCCATGAGTCTGGAAAAATTATAAATTCGTTTTTGGCTTGATAAAAGTTTGTACGTGTAATGGTCTTGGGCCAACAGGGTTAGAAGTGAGGTTTTTTATAGAAAGTTCGTACGCAAGAATCAAGCGACGGGACAAGCGACCGGTCATCTAACCACATTTTATTTACATCACGGATAGCAGTATCCATGTTGCATACGACAAAATTTAAAATATTTTTTCTGCTATTCTTTTGTGTGCAACTCTTCCTTTGGACAAGTGGCGATCAAAAAGTTTACGTTCGAAAGCCGTACAGTCCACGATCGGTATGTCAATCAGGCTAAATCGCCTGACACAATCATCCCGCCGACGTACCAGGACGAAACACCGTGTCCTGTTGCGTGAAGATATCTGTACCTGCCTGCTACACGTCCTCGTCCGACAAAAATCGTCGACCATTAAGACCTTTTTTGAGGGAACGGAGGAGTGATGATAATCGCTTCGGGTAAGACAGGGACCACAGGGCGGGTGCTCGGGTGAGTCTCACTTGAATTGGCGTAACTTCTGCATTACGACATTTGCGATATAGGGACGTGTGTTACTGGTTACATTTTTTTTTTTCTTCTTTCAAGTGGAAATTTATTCATGAAGTGTTTCGAGGTCGACAAAACTACATTTCAAATACAGAAACACAACCAGGACTGAAATTGTTTTCAAAGAAGCGAGAGTGGAATTTCAATGGGACATTTTCAGTTTTATATAGGAGTGTTTTGGCGTAGTATACGTAAACCCGATTTCCCAGAAAAGGTTTCGTACCAATTAGTTGAGTCTTTAGCTAGCATAAGGTGGTGGTACATAAAAGTAAGGGGCTTAGTGAGGTTTAATTGAACCCAACAAATTAATTCCGTTTCTGCGGAGACATGGAGAGTGGTGTTTTCTGCGATTTTTCACTATTTAGTTTGAACTGTTATCCTGTTCTGTCGTCGTGGTAGTTATGGACGGAAGCGCTACGAGGCCAGCTGAAGGATGTTCATTGTGAGCAGTGCACATTTTCCGATCCAGTTGCTGGGTCTCGGAAATTTGCTGAATGCAGATAGACAATATAGGACATTAATTATTGATTTTAGAGTACTGACTGATTAAACCCGGCCTCGCTGATCGAGTCGGTGCTGTCGAACGTTATTTAGGAGGGGCAGTCATTAGCTTTTAATTATCACCTCGAAAACATAAAGTTATTATTTTTTGTTTGTTTGCAAGTACATATACACAGTCCTCGTACACTTTGAAACCCCGGTGTCACTGAATAGTAGCAGACCGCTACTGAGCCAAAATAAAATAGCGCTGATCATTCCACTTTACCAATGGGCCGCGCGAAAATAAATTAGTGCAATCCACTGATAAAATGGAAACGGCTGCGCAGTGTCATTTCGGCTCCTTTCACTGTGTACTACGGTATTGTGGGACAGGGATTTCAGTGTGTACTATGACTGCAGACAAGTACTTGCAAATAAAAAAAGTAATTAGTATTTTTTTCGATACGATAAAACTTTATAGCTACCCCACGTACATTGATGTAAGTTGTCAAGCAGTACAGAGAATTAATGGGGATCCACGAACAACTGTAACCGAGGAAATATGCGTCGTATAGTTAACGGTGCGCGCCACACGTCGCTCAGAGATTCTGTCCGTCGACGACGAGCGGGACTCGGCGCTGCGGCACAGGAGCTCCGAGGGAGGCCCACGAGGCGGGCAGGCCGCGGCGCGTGACAGCGCAGGCCTCGCGAGTGCCAGGAACCGTCGCCGGCAGGGAGCGCGTAATTACTTCACACAAGTCTAATAATTGTTCACAGAGCGTTTAAACGCAATCAAACTCACGAAAGCATGCGACGAAGTTAAGACCTTCAGTGGGTACCACCTCAGTTACATACTGATTTCCGATGAGGCCAGTACGAGTGTGGCGGACGAGCCGACTAGTGTGATGTCTGATGTTCGTTGCAATGCCCGTATTCGTCCGTGGCCCCGAGCTCCGAGGACGCGACGACAAGAAATTTTTAAGAGGGAAAACAAATGCGCCGATACGCACAAATCAGTTTGCAGTGTGCACGAGCGCGAGACGAGTGACTCGTCGTCCGCGCAACCGGAAGTGCCCGCAGCGACGCTGCACGGTACTCCGCTGCGAGTCCCCGTGTTTCAAAACGCAAATGCTTCACACACAAAAACTATCATCAGGAATCTGATACCGTCCTACGAAAGAAAGCTGACGAGAGGAAGATCGAGTTCGGCCACGAATTCTTTCCCTACGTGCCACATGTGGACTAAGAGATGAAGTTCCGAGGAGGATGCTGAGTGTCTGCAGCTTCCTAGTGCGGGCGGCGGGAGGACCGCAGGAATGCGTCGCCCCCGCGCCGCCGCCGCCGCCGCCGCCGCCGCCGCCCGTTGCGCAAGGAGGCGCGGGCTCGCTTGCAGCCACGGCCGCGGCCACAGCCACAGCCACCTGAAACTCGCCACTCGTGGGAGCAGCAGACCGCAGCTACAGCTAGCCTACAGCCCGGCGCTCGTCCGCTCGCCGCTACACGTGCGGCGCAGCCTCGTAGGCACCCTGGACCCCGTGCCCTAGCTGTCGCAACAAACTGCCCACTTGTCGAACGTCCTACTGGCGTCTGCGTAGACACTCTGGCGGAGCTATGTCAGCAGCTCAGAGACTACGACTTACACCACGTAATCAGAGGTATCAGACACAGATAGCCAGAGGCTCTCGTGCAACCGTCGCCGTGTTATCCTCCACCAATGGCGGCATCGGATGCGGCACGGTGGGGCGTGGGGTCAGTACACCCCTCTCCGGACACATATTAGTCGACATTAATGAGGGGTGTCTTCCCCTTCGCCTCTATGACGTAATAACTGCTCGAGTGGCTCGCGAGCGTCGCGTCTGATAATGTGAATGCTGCACACTATTTCGACGAGGCAGTTGCTCGTCATCTTTATGTACTTACTGACGTGTTGCTGCAGTGGCTCTCCGATACACTTCGCGCATGCGATCACTGTGGCTCGTTTCTCTGGCACGGAAAACTGAATGTCGACGTCCTCTACGATTCGTCGTTACAGCCCCACCCCTTGGCGTTTGCGCTTTTCTAGCGAGCCGGCGCATATAGTGGCGAGCCACTGCAACACATCAATCGGCACCTGAAATGACGAGCAGCTGTGTCACTGAAACATTGTGCTGCTTTTACAACATTATCAGACGCGACGCCCGTAAACCACTGAAGCGCCTGACGTCTCTGAATGTTGTGATGGAAAGGCAGCCTACTGTTCCCCAAGAGCCAAATCCTCGACAGAGGAAAGGCCACTGCACCTCACGGGACAGTAACACCATTCTACACAAGAGTATGCGGAAGAATTTGCCCCTCTTCTAGCAGCTGTGTACGCTAGGTCTCCGGACGTGCAAAGTGTACCTAGAAAAGCACACACAGGTCATTCTCATTTTTAAGAAGGGCCATCGAACAGATGCTTAAAGTTGTAGCCTACATCTCTGGCGTCGGTCTGTTGTAGAGTTCTGGAATATGTTTTATGCTCGTGTATTATATTTCCGGAGATTAAAAATCTCTTCTATACGAATCAACACGGGTTGCCATAATGATCGCGTGAAATACAACTCGCTCTATTCGTCCATGAGACCCAGAAATGAGTAGCCCAGGTAGTTGTCGTCATTCGTGACTTCCGGAAGACGTTCTATAGAGTTCCGCACTGCCACCTAATGAACAAAATACGATCGTAAGGAATATCAGATCGACTGTGTGATAGAATGATGAGTTTTAGCGAACAGAACAGAGCATGTCATTCTCAATGGAGATAAGTCTTCACACGTAACTTCGGGCGTACTCTAGGTTGCGTTTTTTTTTTTTCCGCCATCGTTCTGACTGGTTTGATGAGGCCCGCCACGATTTTCTCTCATTCAGAGTAGCGCTTGCAACCTACGTCCTCAATTATCAGCTGGATCTATTCCAATCTCTGTCTTCCTCTACAGTTTTTGCCCTCTACAGCTCCCTCTAGTATCGTGCAAGTCATTCCCTCGTGCCTTAACAGATGCCCTATCATCCTTCCCGAGGCGCCATGTCACGGATTGCACGGCCTCTCCCGCCGGAGGTTCGAGTCCTCCCTCGGGCAGGGATGTGTGTGTTGTTC
The DNA here is from genome assembly GCF_023864275.1 of Schistocerca cancellata. Lineage (NCBI taxonomy): Eukaryota > Metazoa > Arthropoda > Insecta > Orthoptera > Acrididae > Schistocerca > Schistocerca cancellata. Next base: position 79,540,525 of record NC_064633.1, on the reverse strand, counting down.
TTAGCATGGGTTAGTTTAAGTAGTGTGTACGTCTAGGGACCGGGGACCTCAGCAGTTTGGTCCCTTAGCAATTCACACACATTTGAACATTTCAACATCGTCCTGTCCCTTCTCCTGATCAGTATTTTCCACATGTTCCTTTCCTCTCCGATTCTGCGCAGACCATTCTCATTCCTGACCTTATCAGTCCACCTAACTTTCAACATTCGTCTGTAGCACTACATCTCAAATGCTTCGATTCTCTTCTGTTCCGGTTTTCCCACAGTCCATGTTTCACTACCATACATACATTCTCAGAAATTTCTTCCTCAAATTAAAAGGCCGATATTTGATATTAGTAGACTTCTCTTGGCCAGGAATGCCATTTTTGCCATTGCTAGTCTGCTTCGGAAGTCCTCCTTGCTCCGACCGTCATTGGTTATTTTACTGCCTACTTAGCAGAATTCCTTAACTTCATCTACTTCGTGACCACCAATCCTGATGTTAACATTTTCGCTCTTCTCTTTTCTACTACTTCTCATTACCTTCGTCTTCTGTTAAGTTGATTGCGCGATAATTCTCTCACTTGTGGGCTCTTGCCGTCTTCGGAATTGTGTGGATGATGCTTTTCCCAAAGTCAGATGGTATATCGCCAGACTCATATATTCTACACACCAACGTGAATAGTCGTTTTGTTGCCACTTCCCCCAATGATTTTAGAAATTCTGATGGAATGTTATCTATCCCTTCTGCCTTATTTGACCGTAAGTCCTCCAAAGCTCTTTTAAATTCCGATTCTAATACCGGATCTCCTATCTCTTCTATATCGACTCCTGTTTCTTCTTCTATCAGGCAAATATTCCCCCTCATAGAGGCTTTCAATGTATTCTTTCCACCTACCCACTCTCTCCTCTTCATTTAACAGTGGAATTCCCGTTGCGCTCTTAGTTATCACCCTTGCTTTTAATGTCAGGTTGTTTTGACTTTCCTTGTATGCTGAGTCTGTCCTTCCGATAATCATTTCTTTTTCGATGTCTTCACATTTTTCCTGCAGCCATTTCCTCTTAGCTTCCCTCCACTTCCTATTTATTTCATTCCTCAGCTACTTTTCTCTATTCCTTAGTTTCCCGGAACATTTTTGTACTTCGTCCTTTCATCGATCAATTGAAGTATTTCTTCTGTTACCCATGGTTTCTTCGCAGTTACCTTCTTTGTACCTATGTTTTCCTTCCCACCTTCTGTGATGGCCCTTTTTAGAAATGTCCACTCCTCTTCAACTGTACTGCCTACTGACCTATTCCTTATTGCTGTGTCTATAGCCTTAGAGTACTTCAACCATACCTCGTCAGTCCTTAGTACTTCCTTATCTCACTTCTTTGCGTATTGATTCTTCCTGACTAATGTCTTGAACTTCAGCCTACTCTTCATCACTACTGTATTGTGATCTGAGTCTATATCTGCTCCTGGGTACGCCTTACAATCCAGTATCTGATTTCGGAATCTCTGTCTGACCATGATGTAATCTACACTCCTGGATATTGAAATAAGAACACCGTGAATTCATTGTCCCAGGAAGGGGAAACTTTATTGACACATTCCTGGGGTCAGATACATCACATGATCACACTGACAGAACCACAGGCACATAGACACAGGCAACAGAGCATGCACAATGTCGGCAATAGTACAGTGTATATCCACCTTTCGCAGCAATGCAGGCTGCTATTCTCCCATGGAGACGATCGTAGAGATGCTGGATGTAGTCCTGTGGAACGGCTTGCCATGCCATTTCCACCTGGCGCCTCAGTTGGACCAGCGTTCGTGCTGGACGTGCAGACCGCGTGAGACGACGCTTCATCCAGTCCCAAACATGCTCAATGGGGGACAGATCCGGAGATCTTGCTGGCCAGGGTACTTGACTTACACCTTCTAGAGCACGTTGGGTGGCACGGGATACATGCGGACGTGCATTGTCCTGTTGGAACAGCAAGTTCCCTTGCCGGTCTAGGAATGGTAGAACGATGGGTTCGATGACGGTTTGGATGTACCGTGCACTATTCAGTGTCCCCTCGACGATCACCAGTGGTGTACGGCCAGTGTAGGAGATCGCTCCCCACACCATGATGCCGGGTGTTGGCCCTGTGTGCCTCGGTCTTATGCAGTCCTGATTGTGGCGCTCACCTGCACGGCGCCAAACACGCATACGACCATCATTGGCACCAAGGCAGAAGCGACTCTCATCGCTGAAGACGACACGTCTCCATTCGTCCCTCCATTCACGCCTGTCGCGACACCACTGGAGGCGGGCTGCACGATGTTGGGGCGTGAGCGGAAGACGGCCTAACGGTGTGCGGGACCGTAGCCCAGCTTCATGGAGACGGTTGCGAATGGTCCTCGCCGATACCCCAGGAGCAACAGTGTCCCTAATTTGCGGGGAAGTGGCGGTGCGGTCCCCTACGGCACTGCGTAGGATCCTACGGTCTTGGCGTGCATCCGTGCGTCGTTGCGGTCCGGTCCCAGGTCGACGGGCACGTGCACCTTCCGCCGACCACTGGCGACAACATCGATGTACTGTGGAGACCTCACGCCCCACGTGTTGAGCAGTTCGGCGGTACGTCCACCCGGCCTCCCGCATGCCCACTATACGCCCTCGCTCAAAGTCCGTCAACTGCACATACGGTTCACGTCCACGCTGTCGCGGCATGCTACCAGTGTTAAAGACTGCGATGGAGCTCCGTATGCCACGGCAAACTGGCTGACACTGACGGCGGCGGTGCACAAATGCTGCGCAGCTAGCGCCATTCGACGGCCAACACCGCGGTTCCTGGTGTGTCCGCTGTGCCGTGCGTGTGATCATTGCTTGTACAGCCCTCTCGCAGTGTCCGGAGCAAGTATGGTGGGTCTGACACACCGGTGTCAATGTGTTGTTCTTTTTTCCATTTCCAGGAGTGTAATTGAAATCTTCCCGTATCTCCCGGCCTTTTCCAAGTATACCTCCTCCTCTTGTGATTCTTGAACAGGGTATTCGCTATTACTAGCTGAAACTTGTTACAGAACTCAAATAGTCTTTCTCCTCTTTCATTCCTAGTCCCATGCCCAAATTGTCCTGTAACTTTTTCTTCTACTCCTTCCCCTACAACTGCATTCCAGTCTCCGTGACTATTAGATTTTCATATCCCTTTACATACTGTACTACCCTTTCAATATCCTCATACACTTTCCCTGTCTCTTCATCTTCAGCTTCCGACGTTGGCATGTATACCTGAACTACCGTGATGGTTTGCTATGGATTCTGATAAGAACAACCCTATCACTGAATCATTCACAGTAACACACTCTCTGCCGTACCTTCCTATTCATAACGAATTCTACTCCCGTTATACCATTTTCTGCTGCTGTTGATATTACCCTATACTCATCTCACCAGAAATCCTTGACTTCTTTCCACTTCACTTCACTGGCCCCTACTATATCTAGATTGAGCCTTTGCATTTCCCTTTTCAGATTTTCTAGTTTCCTAACCAGGTTCAAGCTTCTGACATTCCACGCCCCGAACCGAGCGAGGTGGCGCAGTGGTTAGCACACTGGACTCGCATTCGGGAGGACGACGGTTCAATCCCGTCTCCGGCCTTCCTGATTTAGGTTTTCCGTGATTTCCCTAAATCGTTTCCGGCGAATGCCGGGATGGGTCCTCTGAAAGGGCACGGCCGATTTCCTTCCCCATCCTTCCCTAACCCGAGCTTGCGCTCCGTCTCTAATGACCTCGTTGTCGACGGGACGTTAAACACCACTAACCTAACCTAACCATCCACGCCCCGACTCGTAGAACGTCAACCTTTCGTTGTTTACTCAATCTTTTTCTCATGCTAACCTCCCCTTTGGCAGTCCCCTCCCCCCCCCCACCACCACCACCACCCCCCTCCCCACAGAGATCCGAATGGGGGACTATTCCGGAATCTTTTGCCAATGGAGAGATCATCATGACACTTCTTCAATTACAGGCCACATGTCCTGTGGATACACGTTACGTGTCTTTAATGCAGTGGTTTCCATTGCCTCCTGCACCCTCGTGCCGTTGATCATTGCTGATTCTTCCGCTTTTACGGTCAGTTTCCCACCCCTAGGTCAAGAAAGTGCCCTAAACCTCTGTCCGCTCCTCCGCCTTCTTTGACAAGGCCGTTGGTAGTGTTATGGGACCATTACTTTTCACGATATTTATAAATGATCAAGTAATGTAGTATCGGAAGTCTCCCGAGACGTTTCATGGATGATGCTCATGTATAAAGAGAAGCTGCAACGCTAAAAAGTTGTAGGTCGACTCTTACACAGAAGATTACAACAACCAGCCGCTTTTTACAGTGCTATCTATTTATTTTAAACAGCGCCGTTACCGGTTTCTCAGGAGGCTAATTCACGTTTTACATTACATTTCGTGTTTTGTTTCCCCACCTGACGAAACTTCCTTGGGTTGGTGATGCCCTAAAACCAAAACAAGATGCGAGACAACATCTTTTTAGTTGTAATTGTGCCTCACGACGATTGTAAGTGATGTAAACAAATTATTATCATCAAATGTAAGATGTTTCGAGACTTCCACTCTCAGAGATATTTAATTATGTACATATATGTGACAGTAGAAATTTACAAACTGCTAGTGTTACATTACTTAGTATTTACACTGAAAGATAACTGATTAAAATTAAGATAAACAAATAAAGCAGTCAGTTATAAAGTGTTACTGCAGTGATGTTACGTAAATATTATGCTATGCATTGGAACAAAAGTAAACGATAAAGGCCAGGCGTACATAAATAAATGTTACAACTATGGACATATTATGGCATACGTTGAAAGCACAGTAAATGTGTTTTGATGGATATGCATATATAAATATTACAGATATTACAAAAGTAGACTTTTTTATTTTTTATTTTTTACTCTAAACTGGAAAGCAGGTGAATGAAATTTTGAAGAAAGTCTGCATGTATTTCTATGGAGTGTAGCCATGTATGGAAGTGAAACATGGACGGTAAATAGTTTGGACAAGAAGAGAATAGAAGCTTTCGAAATGTGGTGTTACAGAAGAATGCTGAAGATTAGATGGGTAGATCACATGACTAATGAGGAGGTATTGAATAGAATTGGGGAGAAGAGGAGTTTGTGGCACAACTTGACAAGAAGAAGGGACCGGTTGGTAGGACATGTTCTGAGGCATCAAGGGATCACAAATTTAGCATTGGAGGGTAGCGTGGAGGGTAAAAATCGAAGAGGGAGACCAAGAGATGAATACACTAAGCAGATTCAGAAGGATGTAGGTTGCAGTAAGTACTGGGAGATGAAGAAGCTTGCACAGGATAGGGTAGCATGGAGAGCTGCATCAAACCAGTCTCAGGACTGAAGACAACAACAACAACTGCATTGGCTAACTGGGTTTGTTCATTGAGGAGATTTTGTGGTGATTTGCTTTTGTGTACACATATTTCAATCTCCCCAAGTAACTTCATAAGGCTACTTCTCTCAGCATGGTGCAATACTTGTACGTGTTTTCTGCTCCAAAAACCATTATCCAACAAAACTGTGCACCAGACAACCATGCAACTTACACAAGACACAGTAGAAAAGAACAGAAAACATTCTGCACTACCTTTCTTAGGGAGCATATCCTATAAAATAAGCAACCTATTTAAAAACACAAACATTATAATAAGTTTCCACACAAACAACGAACTCCAGCAATAGCAGTTCACAACTTAAAAAATAACAACCCCTATACAAAAAATGTGGCGTATACAAACTCAGCTGTCGAAGTTGCCCATCTTACTATATAGGATAAGCCGGAAGAAGCATTGACACACGGTTCAAAGAGCATATAGATGCTGTACGTTTGCACAACATTCCAAAATCTACATTTGCCATGCACACGACTATCAACAGTCATGGAATAAAGAGCGTTGAAGACCACGTACAAGTATTGCACCATGCTGAGTGAGGTAGCCTTATGAATTTGCTTGAGGAGATTAAAATATGTGTACACAACCGCAAATCTCCTCAATGAACGAAGACAGTTGGCCAATGCAGACTTTCCTCAAAATTTCATTCACCTGCTTTCCAGTTTAGAGTAATATCTGTAATATTTATATATGCACATCCATCCCAACACATTTACTGTGCTTTCAACGTATGCCATAATATGTCCATAGTTGTAACATTTATTTATGTACGCCTGGCCTTTATCGTTTACATTTGTTCCAATGCATAGCATAATATTTACGTAACATCACTGCAGTAACACTTTATAACTGACTGCTTTATTTGTTTATCTTAATTTTAATCAGTAATCTTTCAGTGTAAATACTAAGTTACGTAACACTAGCCGTTTGTAAATTTCTACTGTCACATATAAGTACATAATTAAATATCTCTAAGAGTGGAAGTCTTTGCCATTGTTATGGTTTTAATATCGCCATCTTTGTATGCATACCTCCATGTGTTGAAACTTGTGTGTGAGTAGTGCGTTACATTATGTGTACAAAAAAATGTTCATTATACAGTTTTCGATGTTGCAAGATTATAAACAACCTTCACTGGAACCTAATGGCCCGGATGCCTCAACGTAAGTAACCGAAACATCTTACATTTGATGATAATAATTTGTTTACATCACTTAAAATCGTCGTGAGGCACATTTACAATTAAAAAGACGTTGTCTCACATGTTGTTTTGGGTGTAGGGCATCACCAACCCAAGGAAGTTTAGTCAGGTGGGGAAACAAAGACGAAGTGTAATGTAAAATGTGAACTAGCCGTCTCATGATGAACCTATCGATTCGAAACCGGTAACGGCGTTGTTTAAAATAAATAAATAGAATTGTAAAAAGTGGCTGGTTTCTGTAATCTTCTGTGTAAGAGTCAACCTATATTTTGTACACAGGCACGGGCTCAATATGTCAGTTTTTGACAAAATAGCAGTAAAAAGTTGTAACTAAATGAGGAAAGTTCTGCAGAGGATCGACGTTTGATGTAGGGAGTGGCAACTGACAATCAACATAAAAAAAATGTAACGTATACATAGAGAGAACGACCCATTATTGTATTACTGATTGGAGAACAAGCACTGGAAACAGTTACTTCCATAAAACATCTAGGAAGACGCGTACGGAGAGATTTTAAATGGAGCGACCACATAAAATTAATCGCGGGTAAGGCGGATAGGAGACAGATTTACTGGAACAGTCCAAAGGAAATGTAGTACATCAACAAAAGCGATAGCTTACAAAACCCTCTTCGATCAGTACTTGAGTATTGATCTGCAGTCTGGGATCCGTACGGGATAGCATTCATACAGGAAACAGAGAATATTCAACGAAGAGCAGCGTGTTTCGTTACAGTTTCACTCAGTAAGTGCGAAAGTGTCACGGAGAAGAGGGGCGTTCCGCAACACGGGCAGGGAGCGTACGTCCGTAGAGGAGTCACTCAGTACTGTGTAACGCTTGTTCCCACCCTGAGGCTCCAGAGGACCCTCTGCCTCTTGTGGAGTACAGGTGTAGATGTAGATGATACGGGTCGCCCTCTGACAAATTCATCCTCAAACGCGAAATGGCAAATCTTGAAAAAAAGACACCTAGGTGTTGTCAGTGCTGTAGGAAGGACAATTTTTCACTATCAATTATGGTAACTTAGGGTGAACGACCAATCCAGACAACCTCTGGAAAACCGAAAACTTCATTACGCCTCGTAACTCCACGTACGTGAAATTCGCCTTTCCTTCTGCCATCTAAACTTCTACTTTAAATTAAAAATAGTTACAAGAATGGGAAACATGTCATATTTGCACATTTACACATCAGGTTATCAAGCTGTTATACAGTGTCAGACTAATTTTTAAATTTCAACCGGAAGGATCTAAAGAGAGAGAGAGAGAGAGAGAGAGAGAGAGTGTGTGTGTGTGTGTGTGTGTGTGTGTGTGTGTCTGATCGAGAGAGACAGAGATAGCTATACCATGAGCTACCAAAATTAATAAAAACCTATGTCACGAGATGCAGTATTTGATCTCCACTACAAAACTTACCCTACATTTTAATCACAATCAACAATTTAGTTGGTGCTGAATCTCTTAGGACTTGTACCAGTAATGCTGCACCATCACTAACGCATTTTTCCTCGCCTTTCTAGCAAAAACTTTTCTCGTTAAAAGTACGTGAGTCGCTTCTGTAAGTCAAAACTGGTAGTACACACTGATGTCAACTCTGCATTTCATACTCATCGAAGAGATAACAATTTTTTAGTGAAATATTTCTCTGTTTTGCATATCAGACTAATAACCGTCTCATATGGCAGTTCACGGTCTCATATTTACTGATGAATACGTCGGAGCGGAGAGGATCATTTATAAAACTGGATGTTGGGCAACCGCGATGCACAGCAAAAAGGCACAGAGAGGAAGAAGCTTCAGATTCTGTGTTATACTAGCGTGCCAGTTTCTGCTTAATATGGACAAAATTTGACAGGCTACGAGAAATTTGATTTGATTGCTCTTTTCGAAGAATGCAAACAGAACGGGAAAAGAAGATTTGAGTTGCACGCACAAAGGTATTCTGACAATTTTATGACACTAAAAAGAATGGGAAGACCACTAGAATGTTACTTATGGAGTACAGAGCTAAGCTGCAATGGGCAGAGCGAAATAAATCCACGTTCTGGCAACTTTTGGTGCTCCAGACTAGTAGTTCGGGTCTCCGCAATAAGTGCATCATTATTGGTGCTTCTTACACAAAGAGACGTCATCTGCAACATGCGTCACTTCAACGGCAAAATTCTGTCACTCAGCTCTCAAGCAATATCGGGACAAACAATTCCTCATTCATTCTTTATTGATCAAGCATTTTATAACAGTCATGTACACTCGGCAAAACAAAACTATTCGCGTGTCTCAATAAGCTCAGATATCTTCGGTTGCGTACAGCTTGCACCAGTAGTAACGCAACACACACTGGCACCGACGGCAGCTCCACACATAATACATTTTCAACAATCTATTTGTTCACTTCTTATTGTAACTATTGTACTTATAGACTTTTTTATTTTATGTGATTGCGTATAATTACCTGCCATTATTTTATATCTACAATATATCACTTGCTCTTATCTATTTGAAACGCCCAGATGCTTCTGTCTCGAATAAGCAAAGAAGAGCAGCTATGTGCAATTACCTGGAAGCCGCGTGGTAGCGTTTGAGACCCTGGAATTCCTCCGAAGTAATTAGCGTTTGCATCCCTCAATTTCTTTTTCATTGTATTATTTGCTGATGTGGTGCAAGCGTAACACGAACACAGTCGACGTATGCCGAACATGATAACACACTGCGCCACAGGATACCATATGGGAAAGAGTCATTTACTGCCAGGAAGTGTCTCCATACACAGGTCACAAGAGATAGCATTCTGGTACTCGTCCAGTGTGATGGTTTCAATGTGGCACCCAAGTGTGGCGTTCAACCTTTCTGTGTCCAGAAGAGGATAAAGCCGTGGCGCGAGACGTGGGTAATTGGCCATCTTCAAGTGTCGGCTTAGGAAAAGTGTCGACGTCTCAGAAGGACAAGGTGTCTGTTGACGTCCATATGCAGTGTCCGTTTTTAAACGCCGTCCAATTCAAGAATGAACCAATTCCCTTGGATGCTCGCAAAAATTTTGCAACCGCTTACGAGATGCTGGCCTTAGATCCCATAGATTTGCTAATAAAGAGGCTCGCTCCGATTGCTTTTGCTGAACTGGATGCAGACACTGACTGGAACAAAATCGTCTTTTCAGGCGAGTCAACATTTAGCTCAGTGGCTGAGGGTCAGGTGATGGCCTACAGGTGGCACGTTACGACCCACAGGGCGTGGCGCAACATTCGTGTGTTGGCAGCACAGGGGCGGATGTCACCAGATGGGACAGAGATACTTCTTCCAATTTGTGATTCTTCAATTTCCCCAGGCGTATTTTATGACGAAATAAACCTCGGGGGAACAGCCTGGTATGAGTGTGCATAGGACACAATATTTCGGCAATCGACCACGCTGCTATCATCAGGCTCGCTGATATACACCCAAGTGATGATGGCAACGTGGTCGATTGCCGAAATATTGTGTCCTATGCACACTCATACCAGGCTGTTCACCCGAGGTTTATTTCGTTCTTCGAATTTGTGGTCATCTCGCCGCGGATCAGAATGTGCACATCATGAAAGACACCGCGGTCCCGAGGGTGAGCATGCGCTATCCGAGACCCGACCTGTCCACACGAGTTGAATCGCTCCGCAATGCTTTGCGCAGCAGGTTGACCTCCAGCTGATCGACTGGCCCGTTCCGATAGAGTACCGGACTTCATTCCACTCAACATTTTTCTGCCAGAAGCAAGCGACACGTGACTTTGCACTGATCGACGTCGACTCACGCACACTTGAGCAATTGTGGGACCTAGTGGAGAGCACAGTTTTACATTTATTATCTCTTACTCAGCTTCATCTTAACGATTTTTCTGCTGCATCTGCTTTGCTGTTCTGTCTTCGACATCTGTGACTAGTTTCGTGCATACCGAAAAAAACTTTTTCTTCGGTAACTTAATTTCGGCTTGACTGTTTTCGAAACTGAGAGTGATAGTGCACGTTAGTGTCTCCGAGTAAAAGGTAAAAGTATTGCTGTTGAGCGTCGTGCCTACATTTCATTGCGTGATTTGAAAAATAGTATACATTACTAGTTTAATTCGTGCCAAAGAAATGAACAAATATTCGATAAATTACTCTCTCTTACATTTTACGTACTAGCTTCGAAAAAATAAAATTTTGACTTACTCCTCAAAATAATAATATTCTCTCTCCCCTGAAACGAATGCCTTTAAAATAACTTGGATGAATTTCGTGAGTTTTGTGATGCAGTTTTCGCTAGGTCGTAATAGAATAGTTGTCTTAAAGGCTACAAATAATACGCACCAGCATTGTACTCGTCAAGACAAGGGAAGCTACCACGGGAAAACAGTTGGCACCTACCGTGACGCGGACATAAAAAGTACTGGCCACGTGAGGGAACCGAACTCTCAGCGAGCGACGACCGGACACTCGGTCTGTGAGCCACTTGCATTGCGACGCTAACGCCTCCTTCGTACCGCATCAGGCGGTGCCGGTCAAACCACTACATATTTCGTGATCGCTGTCGACATCCTATACTTCCGTGTAAAGCGTCTAGTTGCTATTATTTTGCAATGTTGCGTATACTACGCCTCGTCTGTTTGATAATATGTTGCCGCTATAACTCACCATGAGAATTAATGCCGCAAAATTGTTGCCATAGCTTTTGACGTAGGTGTAACCGTGGTGAAGCCTGATGTGGGAGTTAGCAACTTTCCGGGGAAAGAGTTTCGTTTTTTCGCTCTCGCGCCTACCAAGAGATCGCGCGACGAAACACGCCACTTTTGATTGGATCTTTTGTATCTTTTTTTTTTTAACGAATCTGGTGAAGGAGTAATAAGCGTAACTCAAGAATGTGTCAGACAAACAAATGTTTTTTAAGCCACTTCTTTCGCCGATGATTCCCTTAAAATTCTCCCAGTGACACGCATCCTGGCACCCAGTTTTCCTTCAGTTGTTTTAAGTGTTCATTCCATTTTACGGTGCTCCATACGGTTACACCTATGTATTTTACGATATAACTGTTTCCAGTGACATTTCGACAATTATGTAATTGAACAGTGGCGAATTTCTTCGCTTATTTCTTCGCGGTATGTTTTCTTTACGTTCAGGGTCTGCTACCACTTCCTGCACCAGTTGTCGTACTGAGAAGTATGACATGCAGATGCTCCACACACTCTGAATAAACTCGCCGTCGCTAGATGAAGGAAGGTAGTAGCAGTTTCCACGAAGGTGTTCCGTCATTGTCTCTCGCAGCGCAGGAACGCTGGGGCGCTCGGACGCTGAGAAATTAAGGCTTGCCAGAATTAGAGCCAATTTATAACAATTTCCCGGCTTACGGCCGACGGGATGACGGATGAAGCAGCGGCGCCTCCCACCCGCCGGCGGCCGCCAGAGTCAACGCCCCCGCAGCCCGCTTTACGACGCCACCTCCCCGTTCGCCACGCGTCGCCCGCCCCTCACCTCACACTGCACTCCGCTGCGGCACAGCCTCACGAGTTTCACGCTCGTGCTCCCTCACCACTAGCAGCAGTGACTCGGCGTTAACATTAAACGCTGTCTCTCAACGTCCCGCTTCGTACATTAGGTACGAGTTCTGTTGAAATGCTGATTGCATACCCTGACTGCTTGGTGCGCCGAGAAATTTCAGCGCCGTACAAAGGTATTACGTTGGTCCGTACGTTCGTAACGTGTTTGTTTTACATGTTGGTATTCCGGTTGCTATATGTTTATTTAACGATTGTAGATTTTTATTCGTACTTCACTGTTACTATTTGAGATTGAATACCGTCATTTTGTCATTTGGATATAGTGAGCGGAGCGTGGACGCTACAAAATGGAGCGCCGAGCGGAAAATTCGGAACATTTCTGATATATTCTTCTGTTTGAATTTAATAGATAGGCGACAGCCACGAAGGCAGCCAGAAACATTTTCTATCGGATAATCTCATTAGACAGAGCACGACAAGAGACTGGTTTTATCATCGTAAAGAAGTATCGTTTTGACATTAGTGTTTCTCCATGTTCAGGAACACCTTCGGGGTTTGATGCAGATCGTTTAAACGCATTAATAAACGACGATTCTTGTCAGTGCACTCGAGAACTGGCAAATGGGATGAACTGTGATCACTGCACCATCGTGCTACACTTGCATGCAATGTGGAAGGTTCAAAAATCGGATGTATGGGTGCCGCATGCTCGAAGTCAAAATAACAAAAATCAGCGCACGTGCATCTCTGCTTTCTCGTCATCAGTTGCCTCTCGAACAACACAGATCATTCCTATCCTGCATCGTCACTGGTGACTAGGAGTGGTGACTTTACGCTAACTCCCCGTGCAAAGCCCTGCGCGCATCCGTGAGACGTAACGTTATGCATCTGGTGGAACGGCGACGGTGTGCTGTACTACGAATTACTTCCCCGACGTGTAACCATCGCTGCTGACATTTACTGTCAACAAGTGAGACGTCCTGCAGACTCAGTCCGATAACAACGACCAGGAAGACTGCGTGAAGTGATGCTACTCCACGGTAACACATGTCCACTGCCTACTGCAATGTACCGGGGTCGGGTTGCGCACCCACCTTACTCACCTGACCTTGCCTCTTCAGATTTTCACCTTTTCCGTTGCCCACCCATCACCCTTCAAGAAACTTCATTTTCGGATAAAAATGTTGGCCGAACACGGCTCGACATGTTCTTCACCTCAAAATCACGTGATTTCTACGGACACGGAACCGAAAAGTTACACCAGCGTTGGCCGACTGTTTTAAATAGTGAAGGAGAATGTATTATTGATGAATAAAGGCCGCCCGGTGTGGCCGTGCGGTTCTAGACGCCTCAGTCTGGAATCGCGTGACCGCTACGGTCGCAGGTTCGAATCCTGCCTCGGGCATCGATGTGTGTGATGTCCTTAGGTTAGCTAGGTTTAAGTAGTTCCAAGTTGTAGGGGACTGATGACCATAGATGTTAAGTCCCGTAGTGCTCAGAGCCATTTGAACCATTTTTGATGAATAAAGCCTCTATTATGTGTATTTGTTGTGTTTATTAAACTTATGGAAAATCACTAGGAGGATAAGAACCAACCCAAAATTAATTACCCTGAAAAGAAACGAAAAATTTTAGAGTAATATAGCCACATTAATGATGTAAATTACACACATATGTCCATTAAAATTGCAACGCCTGTAAGGACAGGAAATAATGAAATTTTACTTCCTGTGCAAATACTGTATAGTAGGAAGAATATGTGATACAATTTATATATTTCTTTTGGGGTACAAGTGTGAAAGTTAATACACACAGCAGCCGCCTCTGACAGCAATAATGGCTCTAACCGGGCTCGGCATAGAGTCGAACTGAGTTTGTATGACAAATACGGGTACGTAATTCCGTGCTGCTTTAGTTCTCTGCAATGTTCCTCAGTCGTGGTGGCTGGTGAGTGGTGGTGAGCCAGTCTCTCGGCAATCCATTACCGGTTTTGTGTTGACCAGGGCAACAGTATGCATTGAGGTAGGTCGGGACGGTTTCGGCATTATTCAGTCTTGTGTCATCCTGATAGAAGATACTGTCATGACAACCTCAAAAACAGTGCGCAGTCACCGGCCTTCACACTTCAAAAATGTAACGGCTGTTGTCCACATTACAGGTTATGCGAACCAGAAGTACCGCCTCCATGGTGTTGCTATTTTAACGATCACCAATATAAATCATGCGTTCCGAGTGCTGTGAGAAAATCTGTAATTCAGGACACGGAGACGGGAAGATTTTGTGTTTTTATAAACCATTTATAGTCGCTGTGGTTCTGCTTGAGTACAATGATCACTGCTAACGATAGTAAGAGGTCACACCTGCATAACTTTTCACTGCCGTCGTGCTACACCTGTTCAGCTGCTAATGCATCTTGTGAGTACGAACAAGTGTTGGACAGAAAGATGAAAATGCCACGGGGAGTTGGTACTTGAACATTAATGTAGCCTGCAGGCTTCCTACACCGTATTGGGCACGGTAAGGTGTCATGTTTTTGGTGTTTCCATATTTTTGGCCAGCCGCCGTATATGGGAGAGGCAAACGTCTCTGTCACATTTGAAGAATAGATTGGGGTTTCAGAGAACACTTTCTTTCGGCCTATACCACCGTAGTATAAAGTTTATGAATTTGCAAAATTTCTGCCATCGACTGTAACTGTTGTCTGTTTTCCACTATTTGCCAATTTAGGCTAATATCCCACTGTTAGGAGGAAGTTAACGCGTGCATGAGGAAAGGTCCTCACGCTATACTCCCATCAGAAAATGGCACGCGAACGTACAACTTACGACAACTAGTCATTCCTAAAACTGATGTAGAAACAATTTAAAATCAGTAGCAGAAGCGTGGTCACTTTCCATTACGCGACAACTGTTATAAAATAACCCTCCTAGCAAAATCATCTATCAGGTAATAACACAAGCAACAGAATTCACGTCAAGGCGCTGTTCTAGTTCATATAAACACAAGATCTGCTATTTAAAAGTGGGTAACGTGATTTCAAAAATTTCAAAGAATGTTCTGAACGATATCGTCTTCGACTATTGCACCAGACATATTCTGAAGAAGTTGCATGACTTTCACCTCTGCAGGTTTCCTGGGAAAAATGATGGTATCGAGAACTTTTGAAATTCGTATTTGAACGGCAAGCAATAACGCAAATTGGAGACCCACAGCATCATGTCTGCCATATAATAATAGAAAATGGCGCAGACCACACCCTCGCCTAACCTATACCTAGTAATGCACCGATAACGGGACACGTCAGAGGACACGTGTAGCCACTGCGCCCATGTGCCTAGCGCTCAGAACCATAGATGGGCCTGAGATGTTTCAGTTTTCAACTTGTAACTGCACAAAGGCAAGAAGCAATAGTATGGCGTGCCACCGTACTTCGTAGAGGATCTCAGCGAATTTCAAGACCTGCCAATTTCCCCTGAAAAATTTGCTGGTTGCCATTACTGCCTTCTTCAACTTGTTACTGGCGTCTTACTCGAACTAAATGATCTCTCATTACGTGCTGGATGGTATATACTTATATTTCCTTAGCAAACAGGAGATTTTGTTTGTGTCGTAGAGTGTTAAAATCAACGTGGGACAGGCGTCCTGTGTAGCTTGAGCAGTACTAATACATTATAGGTACCGTCGCATCTGCGTTCAGAGTGCAGTTTTGTGAGGTTCATAGTCGTAATATTTTTATGCACTGAGAAACTACTTCAGCTACGTCTCTTTAACGCAACAGTGACATCACCAACGGCAATCGAAAAGGCATAAAAAGAGAAAGATAGTGATAAGACACTTTTTACAGTTCACATTGAAACGTTTCCTTAACGCATCTGGATACTGTACGAAATGTGGCGATCAAGGCTGATATTCTTACATACACCTTCACTTCCAAGTAAATCTTACGTAATTGAGTTCAGAACGATGATTTAGCCTTCACATATTTGTACTTGTGGAAACGTAGTACCGATGTATTCAGCCGTCAGTTACCGTTACATGGTACTCCTAGATTGAGTAAGAAAAATGAATGTGTATTCTCGACAACTTAGACCGAGTGAGGTAACGGTGTGAAAAGACACTGGACTCGTAGGTTGTTTAGGAATGCAGCAGTTCAAAGACCACCCGGTCATCCAGACCTAGACCTTCAGAGGTTTCCCAAAATCGCGACTGTTCCTTCCCGTCCTTCCCCAATACGCGCATGTGGTCTGTCTCTAATAACCTCTTCATCGACGGGACAAGTTCTTACCTTCCTCCCTTCGATTAACTATCAGTAAATGGTATCTATGTTTCAGCAGAAGCGAAATATACACCCAGACTCAGATAATATGGCTGGGTGCAGTCTTGGGTCACAGTTGACGTTACGACTGCTGGAAGCACCTATTACAGCTAGAATTAGGTTCTCAAAGTACATATTCAGTGTTGGTATTGCGGTTGTGTCGGAGTAGAATTTGGTTCCATTTTTTGTTCTGTGTTTGTGCTTTTCAGTTTGTAGGCCTCAAGTGTATATTCTCGTTTGCCTGGCGTCAACGAACTTTTTTTTTCTCTCTCTCTCCTCAGACAGAGAGACTGCCAGACGTCTAACTGAGACACGCCAGCTACCATTTGGCTACTCACACTAAGTGAATCTCAGGTGATTGGTGAATTTGTAATTTCTGCTACAATGTCATGATTAGGGGAAAGCGTATAACTCCGTTCCCCCGTGAAACTTTAACTCATCAAAGAAACAATAACCTTTTTTTCTGCTCGTTTAGTGCGGAGCATTTATGTCAGTAAATGTGATACATCTAATAATAAAAGTATTTACTGCGCCAAACAATTAGCTCCTTTCAAAACGAACAGAGATAAATTAAACAATATGCGACACTCGCCCTGAAACCGGTCATTTAATAGTGTACTTCAAAAGTTATACTGTAACAAGGTGAGTTTATCGCTCAAGATTAAAATAACCTTCTCTGCCTCGTGATGACTGGGTGTTGTGTGATGTCCTTAGGTTAGTTAGGTTTAAGTAGTTCTAAGTTCTAGGGGACTGATGACCATAGATGTTAAGTCCCATAGTGGTCAGAGCCATTTGAACCATTAAAATAACCTCCGAAATAACTGCCTTCCATTCAGCAGTGAACGGGCTAGTAGTCCCCTAAAGCGGAACCGACTGTGTCAACATATCGCTTAGACTTTCATTTCTGAAGTAGTGCATAGTCTTGCTCACGAGCGTAACTAGAATGATAAACGTTGGAAGGCGACCTCAGTCGATCACAGTAAAATCTGTAAGAGTAATACGTGCAGCTGCGGACGAACACACGACATTGAACTGAAATCTTTAGTGCGTTGATACACTATTATAAAAAGGAATTCAATGTGGTGTAGAGAGAGAGAGAGAGGGGGGGGGGGAGTTACGCTCAGGTTGAGGCTAGCCGGACGCTCAGCGGACAGGACATTTCAGTGAAGCCTAATAAATGCGCGCCTTGTTTGCTCAAGGCTGTGCCCTAATCCCGAAATAATGACGACACGTGCGCACGCCGTGAGGGATTAGCCGACGTGTGCGTGCACACGTGGCCTTTCGTGGCCGTGCAGCCGCTGCGGCACTCTGCGCCGCACCACCGCTCCCATTATTACATCTGATGCTGGTGACTAAAATTTTCTCTTGTAGGTATATTCTTCTTGTATGAACACAGCCCAGTGGTATATACCAGTGGTTTTCAGACTTTTTGATCCACGGCTCCCCTGACCTGAACATATAAAAATGCGGCTCCGTTCACACGTGGCATCCCATTCGAAGTCTGCGGAAAATAAACGGAAAAAAATTAATTCGAGCAGTTATACTTATTTCTTTATTAATTGTTGAAACAACATATTTCTATCAACTTTTAATGTTATTACATATTATTGTCGCTTCGAAATCAATGGGAAGGATGAACCTGCTTCTTCATCATCAGTTGTTCAAAGTTTAGGACAAGATTGGAAATTGCTACTTGCATCTCTTTCCCCACATTCGTTCACGATCTATATTTCGTGTTGAAAACTACCAGTGTTGGAAAACCTACCTCACATAAGTAGTATGTTGCAAAAGGTGACAATATTCGTAGGAATTTGTTATCTACTTTCGTCTCGTAGCTACAGAATTCAAGCAGTGATGAGGAAAAGAACTTCGATTTCAATATGAACTCTGAAGAAACACGAGGGACGTTCATTTAGTAATGCAACACTTTTTTTCTCGGCCAGTTTCTGTTGGTAAAATGCGGAATTTGCTGTAGGACATCGCAGAATATTCGCTCTTCAGGCCTGGTTTGCCGAAGTTCCGACAGGTGCTGGCGCTGTACGTAGCTTGTGACGGAGGTGCGTTCCAAGCAGAGGGCTGCCAATGGATTTCTTTTGGCCGCAAACTATAGCATGGCAGAGATTCGAGAACGCTTGTACAAAGTCTGCGGAGTCGCCGAGTCGTTGGGCGAGGCGTCTGCCATCATCGCAACAAGGCTGCGAAAACCGTGGACAGGCCGCACGCCACCTCTCCTCCGAAGAAAAAGCACCCTCAACCGGTAAAGTCCTCCTGAAGGCCTTCTGGGGCCGTGAAGGGATTATTCCGTTTGCTGTCCTACCTCACGGTGCAATGATAAGTTCTGGAGTGCATTGTCCTATTGTCCCACCCTCAGAAAATTAAAGAAACGACTTCAGCATGCTCGTCACAACAAAAATTCAAATGAACTTGTCCTCCGTGACAACGCAGGGCCTCACACAAGTCTGCGCACCGGAGAGGAGCTCACAACTGGACCGTTCTTCCTCATCCACCTTACAGCCCGGATTTCGCACCTTTCGACTTCTATCTGTTTGGCCCAATGAACGATGTACTCCGTGGGGAGCATTATGTGGACGACGGGAAGTAAGACGTTGGCTGCGACGTCGACCAGTAGAGTGCGTACCATACGGGCACACGGGCCCTCACAGTAAGTTGGCACAAGGCCGTCGCATTGAACGGAGATCGTATTCAAAAATAGGGTTTTATAGCCAAAAGAGTGGGGAATAATATAGTGTACTGGAATGCTGAATAAAACTAACCTGATGGCAGAAAAAAAATTATTGCATTACTTACTGAACGCCAGTAGTATTTACGAAC